>NW_011368051.1:88093-123093 GCF_000735185.1 Notothenia coriiceps | reverse complement strand
CTGCCTTAGCGCAGGTCAAGTTATGTGGTCACATAAACAGACTTGCACCATCTGTCATTTTCAGTGGTGTCTGACTCATACAGAGTGCATTATAATATACTGTGTCTCTTTTTCTTGTTATTTTTAAACTCACTCGCTTCTTTTTACAATGAGGTCACTAAGCAGCCTAAGCCAAATATGCTGTGTGTGTGTGTGTGGCTGTTCTGAAAACATAATCATTGATTTTAATAGAACAGGCAATATAATTAGTATATATTTTTGTATTGTTCATTACTTTCCTAATACCGAAGGGGTTGTTCCTATCCAAAATACGGAAGCGGTAACCAAGATCTTTACTATTACTCTTGTCCGCTTATCCTTACTTTATATGGAGTACAAGATTGTTGAGCAATGTGTTTTTCTAACATGCAGATACCATATTGGACATTGATGCATGCCTGCCATTTCATAATGATAAATAACTGCCATTAGTTTTTAGGGCGTTGTTTCCTTAACATTAAAATCTGTAGCTCTATGATGAAGAACATTACCTACTCACTGACTTTGTCTCTCATCTTAATACATGTCTGCTTATCTCAAAGGGATACATACTGTATGTGTCTTTTAGACTAATTAGAATAGCGTATTATGAAACCATATTCTTTTATATTCACTCTCCCTGTCCTTACGCAGTTTTGCATTCTTTAGCCTGCAGATTTATCTCCGAACACTTCTGAAAAGACAAACACAGTATATTTTGAAAGCACACAGCTCTTTTCACATTCTCCTTAGATGCACTGTGGAATTGTGAAAGCTCAAGGTTGTTTCATCAGTATCATCTGAGAAACGAGAGAAATGAAACAAAAGCAAAGAAAACCTGTCCCGCTCATTTGTCCGGATCAGGGCGCAGAGTTTGGCATTGTTGAGGCTGTTATCATGGCCGAGACAGGATCCCTCTGTTACAATGTGGCCTTTGTTGAAACTCGTCAACGGGATGCAAGCACGTCTTAAACTCCCTTTGGCATTCTTGGTCTGTCTGTAAAGACCTCACACACTCACATTCTTGCTCACACACATCCACAGCGACATATCCCAGAGCTCAGAAGAGGATGCCATACAATGTTGATGGCAACTTCCAGCTCTCAGGCTTTCCAAGGCTTATTACACAGTCACCCACACACACGCACGCACGCACGCACGAACACACACACACACACACAGACCAGTGTTTGTGAATGCTGACAACAGGTTCCCATGCAGACCATGAATTACTTACCAACATGTGCATTAGATACTTGATGTATATTTTTCTGGCACTCAGAAGGAGTCTGGGCAGAGAGATAGAGCTTCAGGGAGAGACAATGCTGTGTTTTTTTTAAATATTTGTATGGCCTTTAACCATGCAATCCAGGTACAACATTTAGTTTTTTCAAAAACATCTGGTCAGGATTAAACATATGCAAAGACACATAAACGTATCTTGTGTATTCTTACCCTTAGAACCGGTGCGCATAAAATGGTTGGTGTCACATGAGAACGTTATTATTCCCTAAAAATCTTGTTACAAATTATTGAAAATGTATTTCATTTTCAGTTTGAGTTCATAACTAAATTGTAGACTAAAACCATTGTTTGTGGCACTTTGTGTAAGTTACACATGAGACATACAGTATGTTCCATATCAATGTTGTAGTCATTCTCCTATTTCAAAGTACACTTTAGGAAATTGTTAAATTACACATGCTAAACGTGTTACATTTGCTGTGAAAAATGTATTACAGTATCAATCAAGAGGTTTTAATACATTACTGGTCAAATTTCTCTGGAGTTTTTGTGTTGTTGATCAGATTCATTGGATTTTGTCTTGTGTTTATTTTTAAATTATTAGCTTTTAATGATTACGTGCAACACCTGAGAAAACAAAGGTTCTTCTCTTCCTACAAGTGTGGTGACTGTGGCTCAGGAGGTAGAGCAGGCCGCCCACTAATTGTTTGAAACGTGTGATTCCAATCCTCCACATGGTGCAGTGTCCTTGGACGTTACACTGAAAACTAAACAGACCTTGCACCAGGCCACTGACGACTAAGAGTAAGGTTGAATGGGGGAATGAGGCAAATTATCAAGGTCACAAACATGACATAAATTAAGCAAATTGTGTTATTAAGCCATTCAGACATTTCAGTTTTTATTTGTCTTAGTTTTTAGACATCTGTCTCTTTGATTTCCGCCTCCAACCAATTATGGGAAGTTAAAGGTAATTGTATGTGCGTTGCTCAAAGCAGTGCATTTGTTTTTATTTCCTATCATTGCCTGTCCTCCTCTGCGTATTTTGCAGACACAGCTGAAATCATTTGTATTTAGAACTTTCTGGAACTAAAAGTCCATTATGTTTGGCAGCGTGCTCTATGTAAACAAAATGTCTATCTTTGTGATAAATGTAGCATGTGTAAGGGACCTGGCTATTTGAATCTGAGTAGAAATGTTTTGTGAAAGCATTTACATGCAAGGTATGATGCAAAATAACAAAACCATTGATGTACTGTGTAACATATATTTAAATGACGTCAACAAACACACTTGGATACACTCTCCACTATACACCAATCCCTGGATCTCCTGCTCCATCGCAAAGCTCCCAGCCTTTCAACAGATCAATCATAGATCACAGCTAATGTCTCCCGTTACAGCACCCTGCGATTGCCCTGTTATTATCCCACTAATTATGACTATCATCATTATTATCATTTCTCTATTACAGTTCATTACTCCAGACCCATAAGAGGATGGTACAATGGTCTTAGTAGCATTCATTCCATTTATCGAGTCTTGTTGCATGCTGTTTTCTCTTCTGAGTGTTAACGAGGCTCACAGGCCACTCCAACGGTCAAAATCTGACCAATTAGGCTTTAAATGTTCATCTTACAGTACAATAACATAAATAATGGGTATAAAGCAGAGGGAAGTACTGTTGCTCTCAAGCAAAGTGATGGCTCCTGAGAAAGACTATAGATCATGGCCTCCTGTTTGTGGCTATCATTGATCGAATTGCTAATCTAGCGAAAAGAAACGGAAACAACGTCAATGCTTGCTTTTGTACGTGAGCTTTACGAAAAGCCTGAGGAAAAATATTTTCACAAAAAGGAAGATTGTCTCAGCCCTATTTTATAAAGCCTTCTTTTATCATTCATTCCAATGAGCACATGTTCCTTTCATACAGGCAGATTGGTATGAATACCTTTGCCAACACACAATTAGAGACCATAGCTAAACAACAATCTGCTACCGAATCTGTTATTTTGAGAAAACCGATTTATGCCTTCTTCTATTCAAAAAGTGGTTCAGTTGACAGCTCACAATTCTATCTACACTGCACATTTACACGGGGGGATTTACCCATGGGGGGACTTCTGTCATCCTTAAAAAGTCACACGCACGTTTTTTTACTCCAGTTCTTTTTTTTATCAACTATTAACATTATAACTACAAGGCATTTATTTTCAAAAGCAAAGAAGTAACACACTTTAAGGCCCATCCTTTGGGCAACATCGCAGATCAAAATTGAGCACAGTTGATGTTTACTCGAGAGGTGTCTCAGCGGCGTGTTTCAACAAACCCACCCTTATGCAAACAACCTGAGGCAATCTCCACACACTTCCTCACTAGAAAGCACAAATAGAGTGCGCTGCCTACACTCAAACACAAGCAGATGGATGGCTTACTAGATAGCCACACTGTCCCATCTCTGAGGGTGTAGAAATTAGAATAAACGTGTACCCTAAATAGATTCTGTCTCTCACAGTCATCAACCTGAGTCAGCGGCTGAGTCATAACTGCTTTGTCGAATGCCAGATGCACAAGCTGTACCAATGTGATTAAACATGGAGAGACCATCGCATCATGCTGCTGCTGGAAGAACGCCATTTATCTCCGGAAGTGTCAAGTTTTCATGAATCAAGACAAATGCAATTAAGCTTTGATTGACAACCATGTATTAAAGGAAATACTGCAATAAGCTTGGAAATAGTTTCATAAGCCAAAGGGTCGTACACTTTTCCTGCTCCTAGAGGAACACGTTTACATTAATATCATCTTAATATATGCAAAAAGTGCAATCGTAAATAATATGTTTATATGCGTGATGCAACTCAGTGATCTCTATGACGTCTTATTTCTATCTAGATCACAACATAAACATACAAAATATCATCATTTAAAATGTTATTGGGAATCAACATTACTCACAGGACCCAATTATAAAAGTATGAAATGCAGTGAAGAGCTGAACACTGTTTGGTATGAGCGAAATATAATTAATATTTGAATACACATAATCATAGATGAAAAAAATCATTAATGATGAAAAACATTTAATTGAATACTATATCCAACAGGAGGGATTGTATTATAACCCTCATAATGGCTGGAATGTATCCAAATGTGTCACTTACGCACCAAACCAGGTTTGTTTATGTGTGTCATTCATTTGTGACAGGAAATGTTGTAATTGGTGTTTATGAATTATACTACTGCAGTCTTTATTCTGCATTAATGTGTGCATGATATTTTATTAAAATATTAAGAATCTAATCAATATATAATCATTATTATTTGTTCATTAAGTCAGTTTTATTTTATGTGTGGTTGCGGTTGTTGCTTTTGTGAAGCATCTCAAAGAATCCTTTAAATCACGCAGTTCATAATCGCGAGTGTCTCTTTCTTTCAGCACACAGAATCTGTGCTTAATCAATTAAATAAATGAATGACCTATTACATGCAAATTAGAAAACCTTCAAGACTTATTTAAAAGAATCGTTCTGTTCCGTGCACACAAATAGTTACACGTGCCCATTAGTGTGCACATATTGTACAACAGCATGTCAACCAGTTAATTAACAGTTATTTACTACTTTGAACAAACAATAAACAAAACTGTTCTATAACTTTCATAAACGCCTGCAATATGTTTCTGTAAAATGTGATTTAAAACTGCTTTGTCTTTTTTCTTTTATATCGTAGTATAATCCTAATCTAATTTATCCAGTCTTATGCTCATTTTCCCCCAAATCCTACCATTAAAAACCTTCCACAATCATCTCACGCCTGCTGTTCCAGTTCACTATTTGTCAGGACCCGTAGGGACTCGTAGGGAATTGCAGCGACCGCTTAGAGCGCTTTATATCACAGGCCAGCATTCAGGGTCTCTGGTTCCCAGTGTTCTTAACTCACTCGGTTGTGATGACTGTTTGTGCAAATTACAGGCTACTGTAATTGAAGAGGACACAAATGAACTGGGACTCTGCCAGAAACAGAGTCATGTGGCTGAAGCACTCTGGCTGCTGATGCAGGCTGACCAGTCTTATATTCATCATGGTAATATAACAATGACAGGTTTCTGCTGTGGGAACGCATTGGCAAAGAGAGCAAGGAGGACAGAGTCAGACTAAAAAAGAGAAAGAGCAAGTCAGAGTGTGATAGTGGCAAATTGCGCCATGCCAAACACATTAACATATCCATCTGGTGTCTCATTCTTCGTCCACTCCAACTCACCGCGTTGGCCCCTGTTGCCCCCATCACAGGGCATGAATGGGCCCTTCCAGGACAAGGTCATGTTGTTGGCGTGTGTTATGAATCTGCCACCTGAACCTAAAGGTGCCCGTGGGGGCCTGGCGCACCGGCATGCTGGCAGGGTGGCAGAAATGACTCTGTAGTGGAAAACTGACAGGAAGCAAGGCTGTAACGCACAATCTGGGTCACACACACACACACACAAAATGACACCTTTATGTGTTCATGGCTTTAGTTTTCTCTCCTCTTAACCCGTCTCACTCTGTTTGTTGTCTCTCCATTACAGTACTGTCAAGATATACACTTAGCAACAACAATCTCATGTGTTTTTATTGGTAATACAGAGTGTCACTGTGTGAAGCACTCCCTGTCGTCTCATAGCCAGAATCTATGTGAGTCAGAGATGACTAAGTGTGCAACACTGTGCAATGTGGCCCGTAACTTAAATCTATGGGACAGAAAGAGGGAAGCACACCGACAGATGGCATGACCGGAGTACAAATAGACATTCAGTGGAAATATTGCAGTATTGAAACATGGATAATAGCTAAAACAGAGAAGTCAAATATATTTAATATGATTTATTGAGTTAAACCTTTGAACCGTATTGCTCAACTGAGTCCAAGCTGTATAGTGTTTCATCCTTATAATAGAGAGCGAAAATCAAGCCTTATCTAAAATTAAAATCATATCGGTAGAAAATTCAGGCCAAGCGCTACCTTCAAACAGATGCTTTGTAATATATCTCTTAATTTATCACACTGACCAAATTATAGAATATCTTTTCAACCCTAGGAACTGAGTCTGGAAGTTTTATTTATCGCAGGATGAAAAATCCACAGCAAAGTCTCAGTTTAGGTAACTACACGCATGGAATTGAGTTCGCATTGTCATGAAAAACAAGTCTTTACCATTGTATTGAGACTGAGGGAAATGCGTTTAGCTACAAATGTCTGCTGGATGGCACACTGTTCCTTCTCTGTTGCCCTCCATCAACTTTGAATGTGCTGCATCTCTTTTGTGATATGAAAGTGAAAATGACCCTTGCAGATTTTTGAGGCAGAGACTTTAATGAACTGGGACAGAGACGGTGAAATAAAAGAGTGAGTTGCTGTAACATGCCCTTTCAAAACCGCTGTTTAGTCTTTCATTTTGACCTATCAATATGAGAAGATTCGATTAACAAGGAGAAAGATGGATGTGTTCTGCTGAGTGTTTGTATTTCTTTGCCCTCCCCATATGTCTACCTGCTCCTTTTTTTGCTGTGTCCTTTCCTTGTTTGGACTTAAATGTGTTACACTGCACATCCTACACTTCTCCCAACCTCACCTAAACCCCTTTATGACCCCATTTGAACACAGATGTTGATGATATGCTGTCATCCCCCTGCCACCCTCCATACCTTATTCATCGTACATACTATAACTGCACACTTCCATTGGGAAAAACTAGGGCAAGGAAAGTGAGGCTTAGGCTTACGTTAGGCCTTAAAGGGTGTTTGGTTAGTTCTGCTTTTACTCAAAAAATGTAAACATTAAAACACTAACATTTTTATTTAACTGCTCATCTTTAAGTCAGCCGAAAAACCTTTGAATCCGTATGTCCATAAAGCACAAAGAAAGTTTGGTGGCACTATGTCCCATCATCCCCCTCTTTGTAAAGTGAAGTCGTCTAATGAGCATTTTAATTCCCTTGAAGCCAAATGTCATTTAATGTACTATAATAAACATCTGGGGAAGTACTGAGGTTATATTTATACTGTACACATTTAAGTTTCAGCTGACGTGTGTGTCTTTTAAATTCAAGTAAAGGGACCAGTATCTTCTATGTGGATTATAATAGGGGCACGCTATGAATTCCTTCAGATGTTTGGATATACATTGTGATTCAGGCAAATATGAAAGCTACATTTGACATAACATTCTCATCAAAAGCAGCTTTAGACCAATCTGCTTCTTTCGCAATTGCTCTCCCATTGTTCTTTATTCCTCCCTCTTCCTGGGTGTTTCTCCCCCTCCCTCCTTCAGTGGGGGATGAGGTCAAAGGGTAGCCATCATACATTCATTCATAAGAGCCAGCTGGATGAAGGGCTTCAGAAATATTACCGTAGCTTGACACTTCAGGCGAGACGACTCTGGATATTTTCATTGTCTGTTGCCTCAGGTTTTGTTATTGTTCATCTCTCTTCAAGAAAACTATTGTTTATTTTAACAATATTACTCAAACAAGACATTTGAATTTGTAATGTTACAGTGAGTAAATGGTATCTTTTGACGTTGACAATGCATCAGTCCATAAAGGATGTGCCTAAAGTACCTACCAGAATTGCTATAATATGTATTTTACTGGCAAAATAATTGTTAGAGGTTTGGATACTGTACTTTTCAGAACCAAGATATTGGATAATGGGGAATCTTTGTAAATTGTTAATGAGCTTTGTTCTTTGTTGCTCCCTCATTCCTTCCAATTTGAAATGTTTTATAGGCTATTTCAAATTAGCACAACTACAGATCCAGCAACATTAAATCACTTTCATGCACCGAATGTGGATTCAGTTTTGACTTGATTATTCAACTGGAAGCAGTAGATGTGAATTCTGTGACAGCAGGATTGTTAACTTTCAGGAAAAAAAAAAAATTCAACAGCCAAGTGGGGTCATTCCCTGCTCAGCTGCCACAGTGACAGATACAGGAAAGAGGTTGAATCCCATTTAAAGTGATGGCTGCTTGACAGCTCTTCAGCAAAAACACAACTACCCTCTGCCTCTTCCTCAGTATCATATCCTCATCTCCCACATACTGTAGAATACTACTGTCATGAAGTAAAACAACCTCTCAAGCCCGTCATGTGATCTGATATGCTTTCACAAATCATTTCTCTGTTGGCCTCGACCATTGCTGGATCGCAGCAGCATCCATTCCCTCAGTCTTACGTGATCTCCAAACTATGATCTATTACCGTCTGTATTATTGGCAATTTAAGCTAAATTCTCCTCTGTGGGGAATTCTCTTAGAAAAATAAGAGTGGGCATTAAACAGTTATCACAAAAAGATTTTTTGTTTTTCTAGATGATCTTGTTTCAAGCCTTTTTGCTGCCAAACTTTCCCTTTCTGAATCGTCTTTCAGAGGGATCTGTCGGTGAACCTGACCTGACTGCAAAAAATTGCAAAGAGAGCAAAAGATTTCCACACACGCAACCTTTTTTCTACAAGGAACAAAAAACATGCCTCTGCATATGGACAGGGTTATAATAGAAGCATTATTCCCATTATGTTTTCTCTGTGTGATGATTTCAAATAACAAAATGCCAAACTTCAGATAATACTTTTTGTCTTGATAGAAAAAAACATCACTTACAGTAAAACATTTACAGTCATTTTGAGTTTTACATTTCAGAGCTCCGAAATGCAACATTGAGAGATAATTTACCCTGCATCTTAAACATGTTTTGCTTGTAGAATTAACACCAAACACTGGTTTCCTCAACCTTTAAGGAATAATTAATCAATTTTATGTGCATATACTGTAGAAACTCAGCCTATTTGCTTGATTATAACTGTGTATATATCTTCTATCAGAGCACAGGTCAAATAATTGATATAGTTGGCCACTGGGTGTGAAAGACCTTGACTTGACTTCAACTGGCATTTGAATTGCTTCTCTAACCCCTTTTATTAATGCTGAACCAGAGATGGAAACAATAGCGAGAGAAGAGAGAGACTTAATTCTACAAGACGATTCAGGCCAGCTTGCTGCCTCCGAGGCATCCATGAATGCTTTACGCACAATTGAAGATAGTCTATGCTCGCTAACGTGTGTGAGTGTTTGTGTTTCCGTGTGTGTGTGAGTGTCAGCGTGCATGCATGTGTGTGTTTGTGGAGTTATTCTACACACATCACTTGCTTGAATTGAAGCCAAATGTTTTTTAACAGCCTGTCATATTTGCATACAGATTTTCTAGGTATGAAAATAGCACAGAATACAGTAGCGTGTGATGAACTCAGAATACAAGAAAAATACTTCCTTTTCGAGGTCATTTCTAGCAAATATTTCATTTCTAACACTCTGAGATTGTTGTGTCAGGGGCTACAGATGATTTGACTACAGACAAAAGTAATATGTTCAAGCACAATAGATCAAGCATTAATGCCAAAACACAATGCAACACAGTTTCAGTTTTCTTTTATGGAATCTCCATATTTTGATGCTCCCCTTTTATCAGTATGCTTATTCTGCTATCATTTATTATAGGTAATGATTGCAGACTGTGCCTCTTGGATTACATTAATAAGTGTTTGTGTGTGTGTGTGTGTGTGTGTGTGTGTGTGTGTGTGTGTGTGTGTGTGTGTGTGTGTGTGTGTGTGTGTGTGTGTGTGTGTGTGTTTGTGTCAGAGGGACGAACCCTCCTCTCTGCTGTAGGTACGGCATGGAGTTATGCATAAAGCATTCATCAGAGAGAATAAATGTATATAGACAAGGGTTCCCCTTGCACACTGCTAACACAGTCTGAGCAGAGACAAATTGTTCATATTCGAGCTGCCCCCTAATGTGATTTTCTAAATTCATTCTGACATGGGAGCTCAAAATGAAATGAAAGCCTACCGCTTTCATCAGCATTGTGTTATCAACCCCCCCCAAACACACACACACACACACACACACACACACACACACACACACACACACACACACACACACACACACACACACACACACCTCGCCCCTTCTCCTCCACACTGGTCCAATCTGTTACACCTCATTCCTTAAACAGTGATTCACCTTCTCTTGTGCCCACTGGGATCTTTTTATATCCAAACCATACATTAAACATTCACTACGTCAACCAGATGCTGTAGCGCTGTTAAGAACCAATAAAACTGCACTCACAATATGATAAAACAAAAAGACAGTCACCAAACATCCACTGCCCTCCAGAAATACTGGCATCACTGTTCAAATGAGCCAAAAAGGCTGAACTATAAAAGAGATAATCAGCACGGATGAGTCATGCACTCATGCTTCTGACTATTCGGTGCTCAGAATATAATACTCTCATTTACAGAAATTACGATTTTGCACAGTCTGGTACCCCGCATTTGAAAGAAGATGTACAGTACCCCACAACAACTGACATCCTTTAGGTAAAAAGCCAATGAAATTGAATTTCACTTTGATTTAGTGGAGCTTTTTTAATTAAGGTTGTTATATTATTGCATTTTGCTTAGAGACCAGCGTTAATTACAAATGTGCTTCCATAAAAGATGTAAATTCTAGGAAGTCTTTTTTCGAAAAATATGGTAGCTGCTAAATGTTTTCATCTTAATGGATTCTAAATAATGAACACAAATGTAAACGATATCAAAAAGTGTTTTAGTCTGATATGAAACCAATAACATAATGTGGCACCTAAATAATTGTGGATAATAGCATATACCAAAAGTGCAATTTAAGGGTAATAAAGTAATTAATTATATGTGTTGGCATCCTGTGAGATCTGAATGAATTCGTCTCGTGTCACATCGTCGTTCCGACCCCAACACGGGAGGCGGATCACCTAACACGCACAGTCACTGAAGAAAGAGAACACACAAGAGGTTTATAGGGCCTCTGTAGGATGTTCAATCTCATTAGAAGTGTTTCCTCATGAATAACATTGAATAAGGATGAATCACTTGATTATAGATTCCTGTGTGTGTGCTGCCTGTGTGTGTTGACAGCTTCTTCTGTGTGTGTGTGTGTGTGTGTGTGTGTGTGTGTGTGTGTGTGTGTGTGTGTGTGTGTGTGTGTGTGTGTGTGTGTGTGTGTGTGTGTGTGTGTGTGTGTGTTTGTTTTGGGTTGTGTGTGTGTGTGTGTGTGTGTGTGTGTGTGTGTGTGTGTGTGTGTGTGTGTGTGTCGCCAGAATAAACAACAGTGGGAAGTGCCAGTCAGTGAAAAATAGGCGCCACCTCCCCTCGCTCTTCTCCTATTGATTTAATCTCCAGCCCTTTGCCACCACCAACCCCCCAAATCTGTCTTCACAAAACTGTCAGAGGACATTCCTGTCCACTCGGGTTTCGTTCGCATGACTCTTTGAAATAAACATAAATAACCATGACGGGAGGTTAGAATATCTTCCGGGAGAACCATAATTCTCCTGACTGGTGAGAGAGCATTGTGCCTGCAAACCTGTAGCACTGCGTAGGCCCTTTTCACCTCCATTTCTTTTTTTTAAAATGGGATTTCCTTCACTACAATGTACTGAAGAAGGACATTGCTTGTATTACTTTTGCAAATGTTCAGTAAATCCGGCAGAAATCAGGCATATCTACACACACTGCAGAAGCCTATCTGATGGAGTTATTTTTGAAGGTTATATGGAAGCAGAAAATTTTCGTTTGACTCATGCAGTTCAAAAATACAAATGTGTGAACTTTGGTTTCTTCGATCTTGCACAAACACATGACAAAGGACACTTGTTTGTCACTGTGAAAACGTAGAACATTCTTGTATAAAGGTGTTTATAATAAACTGGTAACCATTGTTACAAATGTTCTTTAAGGAGTTGACATTTCTGCTCCTAGCATTGGGATTGTTTTCTTGGTTTCCTTTCCTACGTATGTAAAATCTTTATGTGAAGGGTTTAGGGCATGGGCCTGGGCCTGATCCCTGCTGATTGGAAAGCAGCTTGTGTCTGGAGGTGTGATCATAACACAGTCTCTCTGAAGCCCTTGGATTTTCTGGCTGGTAAATACAGCTTCACAACTGGCATTTCCCTGGCTGTCGTATCCAGGTTTGCTGCAATTACACACGTATAGCATTGAGTTGTGCTCATCACGTCCACATGGGAGGGCAGTAAATGTGAGCAACCGAGTAGAAAAAGAAAAAAGTTTGTTTCTCATGCACGTCTGCAGCCACTTCCCACCCTGCACACTTCCATCACCTCCCCCTCTCAATCTCATTGTGCTGGCAAATTCAAATTCACGGGCTGCCAAGCCATCCATTCTCCCTCCTCTGCTTAATTGTCTCGAAAATTGAGGAGATTACCGGGTGCGATTTATATACAAATAAGAATTTGTCAGAAACCTGGCAGTGTATACCATGACGAGCACACACACACACACACAGACTTTGATGATCTGGAAGCTTTAGGCAATGACCGCTATAGGATGCCTCAGGTCCAGAACATTATCCTTGTTAACCCTTTTTGTATGTGCTGGATAAAACACCAGAGAGAAGGAACATCACACGTCATCACTCCTACTTTTATTCTACCTAAAGATCAAGAAAAAGGATTCATTGCAGCATAACCAACATCATTGTTACTGTTGGATAAGGTTATGTAGACCTGCTTAAAAAGTATTGCCATGTCAGCTGACAAGGTCATTTGTTGATTTATATGTGAATATTTGCTACATTTAGATTGTGATTGAGAAAGATGGGATTAGACCTCTCTTTTTAGTAGCAGCAGTAACATCGGACTTGTCTAGCTGTATATTTATCACCTAATGTTTTGGCAATGAACACCCACTCATTGTTGTGTTACAGTTGAAATATATTTTTATTAGACACTTAGATAAAGCTGCCAGGAGTTCATAAATCTAGTACGAGTTAACATATTTTCAAGTTGGCAACAGCTGAGCTAACATTTAGCTCATGAGAGCTTATTGAGCTTGGGGCCATGTGATAGAATTCCTAGAGGCAAACATGAACAGCAGTTAATGATCATCATACTGAACGCTATCAGAGAGACCAGGTTTCCTGATCCCATAATCACAGGTGGCACTCTTTGTTAAGAGCTTTGTGTGGTCTGGCATGATGTGATTTATTAACATAATTTCTCTATATGCAACTGTTTGGTTGGTTTTAAACTAATACACGGACATCCAGTGGATGGAAAAGTACAAACCAATCCTCACCTTTAATAAGCTTCTTCACTGATGCTCATCTCTGATTCTTATCAATGTCCCGGCATGAACTGAAGATCTGATGAAACTGCCAAATTTATCCTGCTGTCAGTAAAATCATTCAGTTGTCTGTGGCGTACTGTATGATAATGTTGGTCCACCCATCCATCCAATCAGACAAGCATCTCATACACGTCAGGTTGAATAATGTTGTGAAATGAAATGACAATTCACACTGATTATCAGGCTAGAAAGTATCAGACATCTTGAACGTACCCTGACTAAACCTCATTCTCTTAGGGAGGCCAGTCCACAACATTCAGCAAACAATCAAACTGTTAGACTCATTGTTGGGGATTGGACAAAAAGGCGTAGGTTTCACATTGAGATGCAAACTCTGCATTGTTTAAAAAGGATTGGTGTCTACTCTAGGCACTTGCGTGATTGCGTGTGTGTGTCACAGAATTGTTATGCATTTAGGATTTGAAATGTATTACGTCTGAACTCTCTTTGTCATTTCCTTTGTTTTACCCATACCAGCTTAAAGTCGATTATCTTTTTTCTGTTATTTTTTCAACTTCTTTCAACCCCCCCTACACATACACACTCATGAACACATACACACACACAGGTGTATCTACATGTGAGTTGTATGTCTGCAGGTATGTGTGGGTTTGTGTCTAATGTGCAGGTGTGCGCAGAGACCACATGTTCTCCCCTGGGAAGGAGCCAAATGAGGCACTGTGATTATAGCCTTACCGATGTAATCTCACCTCTTAGACTGTCGCCACTCAACCCCACCTATCCCCTCTCCTCCTCCATCCACTCCTCCTTTCATTCCGGCACACTCCAGCTAAATCCAATTTGTTATATTTTCAAATAAGGCCTTGTTTTTCTGAGCCCTCGCCACTTGAAACAAAGTGGCTTCTATTATTGCTTCGCCAATTTGAAAGTTTTCCTCCCCTCGCTCCCTCCTCTTACTTTTCCTTCAGTTCCCATTGTTCTTCCTCTTCAGGTCCACTCTCGCTGTGATGCACAGTAGGCAGTGAAGACTCTAGATGTAGCACAAGAGGCAGCAACTCAAAAGCTGTTTCACAACTACTGAGCTGCTATTTTGTAGCTTGATGACACAATTGGAATTTTATGACAGACTGAACATTTCCATCTGCTTTTGTGGCAATCTTAATTTTTGGAGGCTGGGACAGAGACTTGTGATTGATGCTGAAAAATAGAATGTGTTCTTAATAAGTAACTACTTATTTGGTTTAAACATTTCCCAATAAAATATCAGTAATAACTATTCAAATATATATTTATTTTGCAACTGTGTTTGCTGTCTCAATTTGAAGTCAATTTTGTACACGTAAAGTGGATTTTGAGGGTGATCTACTCTCTGAAAACTGAATAATCATCTGAGCACAATTAGGCGCGTTCACACCAAGTACATTTCCCACAAAGGTTCATGAGAACTGTTTAGTTCTCATGAACTAAGTACAGATCGCGTTCACACCGGAAATTAGTTCCTGGGGGTGGATTAGGCAAATGAAGCCGCTGACGTCACTTCTTCTTCTTCTGCTTTGGGTTTACTGGCAGGCCGCAAACAACTTCACGGCGTATACTGCCGCCCAAAATCCCCGGCCGGAAGTCCCCGGAGTTGGGGACTGGCTTCAGTAGAAGCTGCTGGGACTCCCAGCAGCTTCTACTGAAGCCTTCTGAGTAAATGGCCAGAACGCCGACGCCTCCTCATCTCCACCGCTCCCATGTTTTATTTTGTGTTGTCATAAGTTAGTCTCTCTGCGTTTCTGCGCTGGGCTAATGCTAATGCTAATAATACAATGCGAGGATAATGCAATGCGAGGATAATAAAATGGCGGCTTCACAAAAGTTTTTGGGAGTTTGACGTGGCGTGGTTTGCATTCCGCCCAGCCAATCAGACACAGGAACCTTTTTCTCCCACGAAAGTCCCTGCTCTCTAGCAGGGAATGAAAAAGGGGTAAAAAAGGTTCTCTAGAACTAATTTAGTTCCTGGGACTTTTTGGTGTGAACGCAACTAAATTGTAGTTCTCAGGAACCTTTGTGGGAAAAGTACTTGGTGTAATCGCGCCTATTGTAATGCCAGATCAAATCTCTTGACCAATTTTTGAGGCAGATAATCATGATAAATTAAGTATATACCTGTAAAAGACCAGAGAGGTTGTCTCTTATTTATTTTATAAATATATTGAATTAAATGTTTTACTACAACATGCCTCTCTCCTATGGTTTTTAATTGAAATTGAAAAACTGCCCTCCGGGTTGATGTTTATGGATGCTGCTATTGTTGCTTTGCCAAACATTTGGCAAAAGAAGGCTTTTCCACAGTCTTCTTGTTTGATTGATTTCAATTATTGCTATAAAAATAACAACATGGTGGTAATGAAATGACACAAATAATTAAATTAATTCTAATCTGATGATGATGATGATGATGATGAAGACAGATGGTGATGTTGAACAGCCGTCAGACTTTCATATGAGCATGCCTCATCTCATGCCTGCAGTGAGGTGCATGGTCTTGATTGAAAGTAATCGGTGTGTGTGTGTGTGTGTGTGTGTGTGTGTGTGTGTGTGTGTGTGTGTGTGTGTGTGTGTGTGTGTGTGTGTGTGTGTGTGTGTGTGTGTGTGTGTGTGTGTGTGTGTGTGTGTGTGTGTGTGTGTGTGTGTGTGTGTGTGTTGCAGGGGATGATGTACCTGGAGGAGCGTAGGTTGGTCCACAGGGATCTGGCAGCCCGAAACGTCTTGGTCAAATCTCCCAACCACATCAAAATCACCGACTTTGGCCTGGCTCGCCTCCTGGATGTTAATGAGAAGGAATATAACGCCGATGGAGGAAAGGTGATAAATGTTTTTTAAGTATTGTAATATATTTATAAAGGTGGTGCAATTGCAAGCAAAGTCAATGGATAAAAAAAGCTAGTAAATATCAACAAAAATGTGTTTTCCTCTTATCCCTATTCTCTATAAATTGTCTTCATGAAAATACAAAAATTAGAGGAAACAAAAAGAAAGACTACAGTGCAAAAATGTTCGAGGCTTGGTATTGGTAAGTATGTTGCTAGCTAGCTTTAAGCTAACGTCTGTACAGTTGGTACATTGCTGTTTGGACCTAACACCAATGTCCAGCTGTTTAATACGTGCAAATGACACACTGTCTGAAAGGAACACATATCTGGATGTTGGCAACCTCACAGTGACACATGGCTACAGAAAGTCACTGCTCTAGGCCAATCATTTGAAAATAAAAACCTTTTTAACAGACTTTGTTTTTTGTAAGGATTAAAGGACAATAGAGACACAACCTGTTCATCAGTGAGCACAGCTACAGTAGCTGCTGGTTGTTTCCTTATTTTGAATAAACAGATATCAGAATAGCATTGACTTTTCCTTTAAGCAAGAAGGCAATTATGAAATGCAATGTGTCTCTTTAACTTTTTGAATGATTTCCGTTTCAGGAAAAGTGGCAATAGTCTAGCAGTAGGCCTGTTGCTCACGTCATCAAACCCTGCTTTACTCTAGGACTTTGATATTTCTGTTTTGTCATTTGAGCCTGTTATGAATGACCTTGTTATCTTTTTTATTGTCTGTAGTTTGTTTTGTTTGGTTTGAAATGCTTGACGAGATACAATATTATTGAATTACTATTTTAGACCATATAATTGATGGTTGTAAATACAGCAACAGGCAACAACATTACATTTGGTTTTATCTCCTAAGGGAGGAACTTTGCCGATCACAAAAGACAGTTTTAGTGGAGTCAGTGAGACACATTTCTGCTCTATTGGACCGTTTTATTTACTTTTGGGGAATCGAATCTCAGAACGGTATTAACGTAATACGTCCTTGGAGCTCTCTGTACTTCGGCTGCCAGCCTCTTTTAATCTTTGTTCACCCTTTTTTTCCTCCTTTGTATTTTGTTTTTAAACCATTGTTTCGCAGGAAAGCCTATTTCATCCCTCATTCTTTTGTGTGTAACGGTTTGTCTCAATGTTGAGCATTCTAATATTATCCCCTGCACTGAGAGAAAGACAGACACACTTTAACCTTCGACACCCCCCTCCCCTCAACCTCCATCACTGCACACAATAGAAGTGGCCTTCTAATCTAATTGAGTCAAGCTGCTTTGCAGACTGCCAATACAGCTGGAGTTTGTGTGCATGTGTGTGTGTTTGTCTTCTCTTTCATCAAACTATTTTCCACTTTTTTCTCTTTGCAGTTTGTTCTACCTAAAAGTATTGTTTGTTGTCAAAACGTATTTAGTTGGTTTACTTATCATGAGATTGAAAAACTAACATGCTTTTTTTTACGTGGCAGATGCCCATCAAATGGATGGCCCTGGAGTGTATCCATTACAGGAAGTTTACTCATCAGAGTGACGTTTGGAGTTACGGTAGGCATTAAACATTACCTTCTGGGTACCTGGATGATGTAGAAAACCATGAGAGCCTCAAAAATGTTATATGTAAAACAGACCTATTTTATAGCTATATGCAAAGTGACTTTCAATTTGTGTGTTCAATCTCTATGGGAGCAAGACTTTGCTGTGTGTGCATGCCCTCTAAACAAATTAGTAACATAATGTTAAGTGCTGACGAACAAGCCTTAAAGGGCAGTCAAAAGCTAGATACTCAAAGAAATTATCCAGCTTTGTGAGAATAAAGCACAAAGCCTCATCATTGGTCCTGCAAATAGCTACGGCAATGGTGTTCTTTGTCTTCTGTTTTCAAATGTCTATATACCAAATGTGGATGCCATGTTCAATTCTGCTAACAAAACATCTTCTCTATTTTGGAAATTTGAATTACATCCTCCATCTTACTCCTTTTAATTCCACTAATTCTTAAAAAAAAAATATGGTTAATTTAGCCTTTACATATTATTTACCAATGTATTGTTACTTTAAATTAGTTCATTGTGTTTTAAATTATTTCTACAAATAAAAACACTTGATTTGCCTGAGTTTCTTTATAAAGGAAATGCAATGTAATAACTGTTGTGTACTATAGTCTCAAAAGGTTGTTTTTCAGCCTGAGGCAGAAGATGGGCAGTGACGGTGCTGTCCTGACTGCAGTGTGGAGTTCATTTCTCCACAGTGGGGTCAGAACAGAGAGCCTCCAATGAGATTGGCAACCAGAGGGTCCACTGAGTGACAGGATCAACAATCGTCCAGACAGAGAGCACACTGGTTGCAAAGAAAAGCACTGAAAAACAAACACAAGCAATATACTAAAATGTAGGCAGACAAAAAGTGTGTGTTAAAAAGAAGATAGGAAAGCTGTACATTCTGAAGAAAGTTAACCAGGCATATGGCATGCAGCTATCGCACAATAAACTCCAGACTGCTTGCTAGACAAGCAGGTAATTTATAGAACTAAAGCAGCTGTAGAAGGTTTTGCTGATGAACAGGAAGTGAGTGTTGAGTTCTTCCTATCCCTGTGTAACTGTCTGAACATGTGGCAATCACACGCACTGTGAAATGTAAACAAGATGATCTACTTTTTTAAGTACTTAAGCATTAAAAATCAGTCTTTGAAGCCATCAGCCTGTCAGCAAAAATGTTATCCAGAGTCCAATATCCTCCATTAACTACCAGTTTTATGAGGTTTTTATTGCTCTTTTTCCTGTTTAAGATGACCAATGACTCTTAAAGTAATTTGAAAAAAATGATGCAAGATGGGTCGTATCAAAGAGAATAATGTCTGTTTGATTAAAAGTATCAGTATGGTTTAATGTGTCCGTGTCCCCAGTGGTCCTCTATGACCGGGAGCTATTAGACTTCCATCTTATAGTGTGCATTTACTCTTCTAACCACTCATTAATACTAACATGATTAAGGCTGAAGAGCTCTGAAAGTTCTGATTGACTGATGACTTTCAAGACTGTGATGAGTTCCTCTCCTCCACTCATCTTCTGTCCTCTGTGGACTTGTCTTGTCTTCTCTTCTTTACTCTTTGTTTTGTTGCTTCCTTATTTTGTCTTCCAACTTTTTTCTCTTTGTTCTTTATTTTCTAATTTTTCTTAATTTTTTTTTGTTGTTCTGGTCCATCTTCTATTTTTCTCTTTTTAACCAAGCCCTCATCTCAACTCTTAATCTTCTCTGTACTTATTCATTGTCACATTGTCCTTTCTCCCCTTGTCCTTTTCTCTTTTAACATATGTTCTCTTTCTGCCCTACGTTACTTAATGATACGAGGAGTGAAGCAGGCAGGACCCAAACGCAGATAACACTTATAATACCTTTATTTCAGGGGCTAATATATAACATGGACAAACAAAACACTCCACGGAGAACTCAGTCACCAACAAAAGACGAACCAACACTGAACACAGGAAGAGACAAGACTAAATACAGGGAGGGGTAATCACAAGACGAGAAACAGCCGGGCAGGGGAGGAGAAACACAAGGGCCACAGGTGAACACAATCAGACAACTAGACACACCAGGGAAACTAACGACAGGAGGAAAAACACAGGGAAAAGGACCAGACAATAACCCAGGAGGAAAACATGACAGAGAGAACAGCAAAAACACCCAAACCTAGACATAGAAACGTGACATGACATGAGAATCGTGACAGTTTATCTTTTTTGAGAATTAGTTCTTATTTTATTTTATTTATTTGGGTCTACAACAGATGATACCAATGTTTGTGTCAGTAAATGTGTACTAACAGAGGCGGGGGTGTGTGTGGAAATAACGGGGACAGAGCTGGCTTCTGTCAGACGATCAGCTGTGCAGCTTCATCACAAACGGACGTCGCTTCNAAATATATATATATATATATATATTTATATATATATATATATATATACATATATACATACATAGCTTGGCTGAATGTTAGTTAATGTGTGATCACATGCTTGTAACATAACTTTGGCACAGTAAGAATGAGTGGCTGGGATTATAAGGAATGCCGTCTAATAACTACTAAGGTAAAGGAGCTGTTCTACACAGGCTTCGCTCTAACTCATTAGTAGCTCACAATGCAGTCACATTCACATGTAGTTCCAATGCAAAGTATGTTAATATTGCTCAAAGGATGTATATATATATTTGACATGGTCTGCGTAGGCAGAAACTTTGACACCAAAGTGTGAAGAATAGAGAAATGCTCTGCCTGATCAACACTGACACATGCACCTTTCCTCCCACTTAAATGCTATTGGTTCACAGTCAGGAAGAAACTGGACCTTGGTTGGTGTAGATGAGGCTTTGGTTTACCTCAGAGAACAACATACTGTTTTTGCAGGTTACAAGGTCCAATTTAAATGTACAGACTTAATGAAGAGATAATATCAGGTATTCACAGGTTTAGATATCTCAATATGTATTAGAACATCATATTAGTCAGACACTAACATAAACACTTTCTTCAGGTTGGATGATTGATGCAGACAGTCGGCCCAAGTTCAAGGAGCTGGCTGCAGAGTTCACTCGGATGGCTCGTGATCCCCAAAGATACCTGGTAATTCAGGTAGGTCAATCTTTGGGACATACCTCAAATATCAGGATATCATGACATTCTTTCGGTTCTATGCGTCCAAAATACAGAGTAGTTACCTTCAAAGTGAAAACTGGCCAGTTTTCGACTGTGCTTGTTTTGTATTAATGTATACAAAGTTTAAATTATATTATTTTCTATTACAAATTACATTTTACTTTCCTCATTCCTTTGTAAGAAAATACACTAAGTACTTATTTCACTACCCGTGTGTAAAACTTTAAACGATTGAGCCAGCCTGAAATTAGTCGACAGATAAAGTAACGCAAAGTGCATCATTAGAAGAAATCAAATAACATTACACATCAATTAAGGTGAATGTTTGAAATATATTATGCAAATCAGGATGCAAAGGGCCTCAAAGTTGACACTTATCTACACACAACTTTATTCAGGGTGACGACCGAATGAAGCTGCCCAGCCCAAACGACAGTAAGTTCTTCCAGAGCCTCCTGGACGAGGAGGAGCTGGAGGACCTGATGGACGCTGAGGAGTACCTGGTGCCGCACTCCTACAACATTCCACCTCTGGCATACACTCCCCGAGCACACATGGACTCTAACAAGGTATCGTCTTATAATAAACACTGAATAAACTTCAGTTACTGATGTATAATCCATCCTATGCATTCTGGCCCAAATAAGTATGAATATTTGGACAAAATGGAACCCCTGTATTAGGTCTCATATTGTAACAAGTGAGATTTCATTTATGTTTTTATTATAAAGCGGGTAAAGAAGCTATAAGAATACTGTCAAAGTATCACAAGGCTCAATCTACGGAAAAAGACCCGGAAACACTGACCAATCAGAGGGGAGCTTAAAGATACAGATATTCAAAAGTATTGTTCCAGCCCAAAGGGTTAATTCAGGATTAGTGTCGTGAAAATAATTTGTTTTTCCAATACTGAAGCATGTAAACATGTTTTACTAGTTACCCAAAATGTAGCCAGACATTTTTTATTGTCATTTTACATTACATGTTTGACTATCTTTTTCTTTTGATTCTGGCAGCAGGGTGACTATCATGATGGAAAGAAGACGGTGTAAACTCAAAGTAGTGATTCAGAACATTTAGATGTTCCCTAAAGTGATGTGGAAATGAATTTTCTCAGCATGTACTTCAGGACTCTCCTGTTGAAGCACAAACGATTGAAATCTTAAAGCAGAACTCACACAGCTTTCTAAGTTTCACTTTCATCTCCCTCTTTCTTTCTCCGTGTGTTTCCTTGGTCTAATTCCATTGTGAAACTATGGTAATTGTCTTCTTCAAAATTGGTGTTTACAGCAATATTCCCTCAGTTCTTTAACTGTTCAACTGTTCAAACGTGTCCGTCTATCTTTGGACTTAAATCTATTACAAAACCAGTCACACAGCCAGGCAACTCAGCCATTTTGTATTCCAATATCCCCCCCTGTGTTTGTGTCAGGATAAAAACGCCTGCCGAATGCCAATGCGAGACAACTCCAACTCTGTTTGGTGCATTTCGAGGGGTGACAGATGACTTATTTGCATAAAACTGGTAAATTTGTCCTCCACGATTTGGCGTTTTTCTATTCAGGCTGATACTAGATTATTTTTGATACAGTTGCATTAATCCGCATAAATCATGGTGATTAGTTTAATGAAATCAATTATTGCCAAAGAAAGACAATGTGATTTGTTAATACCCATCCACATGTCAAACAATTACAGTTCAGAATTTGCAAGAATTATAATTTTAAAAAGACTGCATCGCGATTAATGGCAAGGTTAGTCGTGGTGTTACAACCTCCACAGTAGACAAGGAGCAGCCATCCTGTGAGTCACCCATACTACACATCAGTGACTGACCCATCTCTAATTTGTGATAAAAGGCTATGTGGGTCCGTATCCCTGTTGAGCCTGTGGCACCACTTTCTCGTGCCATGCAGGATGCCAATGAATCATCAATAATAAGGGAACCTGATGAATAAATTAAGAGGAAACGTTTGATCAGAAATGGGATTTTAATCTGCCTATTCATTCACCGACCAGTAATCCACAAACGTTTCCCCTCTTTGTCTTTCATTTAGTATGTAAGTGGAAATAAGTGCCACAGGGGATTTTTGATCTGCTCAGAGCTCAGGGGGCCATGCAGAAGAAACTAAGAAAGGGAATTTGAAACAAAAAACTAACTTTTTCTGGAATCGAGGGATAAAAGATAAATCCGAAAAAGCACCCAGTGAGGTTCTACAAAAGAGCCCCTTTTTTGTTATGAGCCTAGACACAAATGCACACAGCACGGCAGGGCCGATATGGCTACTTTAAGACTTTGCTGCATGGAGCCTTTTAATTAAAATCCTTTTAATTAAATTGTCCTTGGCAGTCATGCTGCCATATCACTGTTTGGCACTGCTGTTTCTCTCCCCTGCCTGTCACATTGAAATATTACAGATGAACAATGGTACAAGGAATGTGTCTATTGTATGGACTTTATGCACAAACACGTTTTATTATTAACAATGCCTTCTATGGTATGTGTTAATTGCTTATTTTATTGCAGTACATTGTATGTTTGTTTGATTGTTCAATAACCTGCTCTCAGAACCATTGTAGATCAAAGACTGGAAAATACAACATGTATTTACTTACTGGCAAATAAGCTGAACGTTGACAATTAATAGAAGAACAGCAAAAAAAAAAACTTTGCAATAACTCCCCACTGTCTCAAGGTTTGCTTTGGCGTGGTTCATGGCTATTCTTGTTTATTGTGACATCCCTGTCCCCTCTTTATTTTTCCCCAGAACCAGTATGGCTACCAGGACCCCAGCTACAGCATGGAGGACATTATGGCCACCCTCCCCAGAGTGGTCTCTGTACCTTCTGTCTCTGGGGTCTGCCTCCCACCACAGGACCAGTCGTTAGGGGGGCAGATTGGTGTTGGATTCGGCCGCGGTAACCTGGACGACCCTCGCTGCAATGGAACCCTGAGGAAGCAGGCCTCCCCGAGGTCAGGCAACCTCGTGCCGGGCTCAGCGCTCACTGCTGGACAAGGTAAAGACTGAAACTGATCCATATTGAAATAGAAACAGTATTATAAAACCAAGACATAGGTTAATTGAGCTGTTGGAAATGTCTTTCATATATTTGATGGAAGGCTTTAGAGTTTTAATCGATTTATTTTAGAAATTTGACTAAAGTTTGTATTCGGAAATGTTTTGGTAATCAATAAAACACTTAGTTCTGAACAATGTTGTGAAAATTGCCTTTGCTTGCTGATCCACTCTCCTGCATAATTTTAACATTTCCCAATTATATTCCTCTTTACATAAGCAATGTATTTGCAACGTAAACGCACAATTAATTCTTAATGGATTAACATAGTCTCATGGCACTTTCCTAAAACCAATACTTTTTTTGTGTGTCATGCGGGTGTGATGTCAAAACAGCTGGTATACGAAAAAGCTGACTTGTTGTCGACAATTCAGTCCACAAATAGGTTTTCTCAGGGTCAATGATTTTAAATTGAATGGATGTATTAAAACTGTTTGTTTTTTTACTATTTTAGGTTGTTGAATAACCTTTTTAGCTTATGGTGATGTTTACTATTATATTTCTTTTGTCAGTTATGAATTGTTATTTAATAATTTCAGTACATTTTTATTCATTTCAATCTTTTTTGTATGGCCCTGCATCCTACAACATAGTCTTTCTCCACACTCCCAGCGTGTCTAGTACATGCCAATACACTGTGATTACTGGTATAAGCAAATCCTTGAATTATAAATACCATCATTTGCTGCAATAACTTATCAATGAAAACCACCTTCAAGCGAGCAGACAGGCCCTCGCCCTTCTTTAACCCAACCTATCAGCTGTTCCCTCACTGTTTTTTACTGTGATGATGGATCACTTCACCAGCAGAGGATTCGGGAGATGAGCGCAAAGGCTAAGCTTGTAATGAGCAGCTGTCTGGCAAAACTGAACCACATATTACACCTCTCAGGCAGAGAAGCAGCAGCAGTTTCAGCCTCTAGTTGTGTTGAGCCTGTTTACAAGCCTTTTTGGGACCTATTTATGCCCCCTTTGCAAAATAAATTGGGTGATGAAACTGAAAATGTAACCGTACAAGCTTTACGTATTATACCTACTATACCCATTCGTATGAGTTTGTCTATTCAGGTACCGATAGTGATCTATCTACTGTCAACAGATGAATAATGAAGTGCATCTCAGGTCAATAATACCCTGTAATCAATATAATATAAAAAGCGTTTGACATTAGCAATAGCCCTGAGGGTGTAATCACAGAACAAATATAGCAGCACACAAGAATTAAATGAATGTGTTATTCTGGTTTATGGTGAATAACGTTGAAGGCTTTAGATGACAAGATAAATCCATGTCCATGATTCATGGAGATACACTTAATTAAGTATCATACTCTTTAAAAAAATCCATCATGTCTTTTTCCTTTTAAAGGTGGAGGGGAGGACAATAGTGGACAGCGTTACAGTGCCGATCCCACAGGTCTTTTAGCAGAGCGAGGAGTAAAAGGAGACAAGGACCAGGAAGGCTACATGACTGCCATGAGAGACAAGAACAACTCAGGTTGATTTGAGTTTATTTCTTTGCACATTAGATATGATAAGCAAACCCAAAAGCTACGGAAATGAATACTGTTGTATAGTTTATGACTGTTTTGTTTGTTTGCAGACTATCTCAACCCAGTAGAGGAAAACCCCTTCGTCACCCGCCGTAGGAATGGTGACGCCCATGCAGTGATTGATGGAGCCGGCTGCCACACCCTGCACATGGCTGGAGCTGCTGCTGCAACCAAGAGCCAGTCCACTCACGGGGACGATGAGTATATCAATGAGCCACTGTACCTGAATACCTTCCTCAACCCTGGGGACAAGAACGGATTGGCTGGCGCAGTGTCCATTTCTGGCCCAGGGTCCTCTGCTGCTCAATCAATATCGCAGGCGGTCAACCCATCAACGTCAAGCCACGTGGTCTCCACCTCTGGATATGTGATTCCCCCTGGCCACCTCCCCCACCAATCGTATCCATCACACACCCTGCACCCGGGCCATTCAGGACACGCTCTGCACTCAGGCATCACCAGCGGCACCATAATGTTTGATAAGAAAGGCAAGAAGGCCACTTTTGACAATCCTGAATACTGGCAACACAGTCTACCCCCGAAGTCCTCACTGCACAACCCTGAGTACCTGCAGGACTGCAGCACGCGCTTCTTCTACCGGCAGAATGGACGCATTCGCCCCGCTGTGGCCGAAAACCAGGAATACTTGTCCGAGGCCGCTATGAAAGCCGGCAATGTGTTGCCACCCCCCCCATACAGGCAGAGGAACACTGTAGTGTAGTGACCCACCTGTAGCACAATGAAGGATGAATAGAGGGAAGGGAGGGGGATAAATAAACAGTCCTCTTGTTTCCATGCAGTACTTTTCAGCCTGGGTTCTCCTTGCACCCTTCCTGGACACGTCTCTCTGTTATGTTGAACTGCAAGTCTTTTAGTTTCACTCTCAAGTTCTGCCTTGTCTTGACAGGACTACAATAACAGTCACTGACAGCCTCACTTGACTTTTTTAGCTCTATCCATGAAAGCAAGTAGACACGTTTTCAATGTTGGTTCCATTGTGGAACACACTGTCCTGCCATCCCAAGTATCAGAGAGGCACAACAACAACACAATGAAATAATTGAAATGTTTAATCAGAAAAAAAGGAGACATGAACTGAGGTTAGCCCAAAGAGAGAATTATTGCCCTGACCTTTCATGCTTTTCTTTGTACACCCATTAATTACAGTTCACCATGTGTTTCGTTAGCACATATTTCACCTATAATGATGCACACATTGCTATTGTGTGCAATCTATACAATGACACACGCACATGGCGTTGTGTTGTGACTCACCAGCAAACCCTCAGTCAAGCAGAAGAGCCCAGATGTGGCTTGCATGCATGTCCACACGCTTCTCTGAATTTTACATGTTGCTGCACCAGTAATGGAAGTCAAACATTTATCACACACAGCTCATATCATACCCAAAACATGTTAACATGCCTGGAGCCTTGACACACCAATAATATCCATACATTCATTCATAAGTATATACATGCATACTGACAGATAAGCTCGCTGGCACTGGAAATATATTCTGGAGGAGAAGCTCAATTGACCTTGTGCTGGAACACAGAGTTTGCCAATAATGGCAGTCAGTGTTGCAGTGCAGGGAAAAGGGTGAACAGGAAAGTAAATGTCACCACAGTTTTATGAAAAACTGATATCAACCAAGTACCTGGTGGAAAGCATTCTGCAGATTATTGGCATAGCTAGGCTGGGATTTATAAGGTTGTTCGCTCCGAAGACGACGCTGAACTTCCCACGTCACTCTTGTCCCCCTGTCATCCACAACCAGCACACCATCCACTTCAATATTACCTTCATAAGATCATTGTAAGCAGCATTGTGACTGATGATACCAATGGTGTATGCAGTGTCATGGTATTGACATATATTTCAACAGGGAAAGGAGAGTGACGATGGTGAATATAAACGAAAAAGAATACGCTTTTAGAATCGTGATCAGAGATTATTTTCATTTTTTTTCTTTTCCATCAGGGATCTGTTTACTTTGTCTCTTTTTCTTAAACTAACGCAATGAGCACAGACACCAAGCCACAAATGAGCAACGTAGTTCTGGCAATGAGGCTCACCCTGCAGGGCTGTAAATAAGCCAATTACATGTCATTACAAGACTAATCAAATCCTGGAAAAAAGCTCTGTGGACCGAGCTGAGACATAAAATTATGAGTATAAACTTGTTGGGGGGGGGGAACCTCTGTGTGTTCATACTATTGTTTGTCAGAAAAACTGAAAATTAACTTTGACCAAGTAGTCACGACTACCTTGCTCTGTCTCTCAGCGCTTGGAAGTGGAACAGGGAGAGAGAGAGAGAGAGAGAGAGAGGCTGTTGAAATGGACACTATTAGAAAATGGGAAATCTTCTTTTCTATTGTTATTTGACATTTTTTGTGAGATATTATAAGTTATCACTGAATCCACTGATGGCTATAGCTTTCTGTACTCATTCAGTACTGCCGGATGCCACAGTTAACTCTGATGGACACCACTAGCATCTGTTGTCAAATGACTTTGAAGCCTAACTTAGGCTGGGGTTGATCATTAAATAGCACTTAATGCTCTGACGCATCCAAATGACTTTGCTGTTATTATCGCTCTAAGTGGCAATTCATCTTTTTTTGCACTCACAATTTAAAGTGAGATGCTCGCACCTCAGACTTTGTTTCATCAGGAATATTTCCTACAAAGGAGCATACCCACTCTTATTAATGATATGATAGTAATGCATTGGGGTTGGGAGATACAGTATCAACGATGTATAATAACAATGTATAATAACAAATGTGTCAATTGTCCGTACAATGTATACCCAAGTAGCTACTCTTTTGATATTTCTTGTTTTATAATACATACTTAATTTTGGTAATTGTATTTCTGCATCAATGTCACAAAAGCCTGATTTTCTAGTTATATAATAATTCACTAAATTAAATGGGTACTCTAGCGATTTGGCATTGTGCTTCCATAAAGTGTAGCAAATCAAATGAGACAGTCGAAAAAATGAAGTAATTTTACCTCCTACCTCCAGTTTCTAATGCAGACTTTTTGTTAAAAAGTCTTATGCCCAAGCAGATATTAACCTGATGAAATCATTGTTGATATCACCTGGCTTAATTGTTTTCAATTTTAGAAAGTTCCCTCAAAAGCTTCAGCACAAATTGTTCTCCGGTTTTCTTTCATAAGAACAGATCATGATTGGTAAATTAAACTTGACGTGTACAATTGTTGGTGTGTACCAAAAAACGATATTTCCATCTATAAACAGTTTCTCAATTGAATGCACAGAACATATTTGTAATAATAATATTGATCTACACATGCCCTTATTTCAGATTGTATTCATACCGCCCACCCTGAGTATTAGGTGATAATGTCATGTATTTGGAGACCGATTAATGCCTGTGTATGTGTCACTGCTGGCATACCAATACACAACCACTGTTTCACAACCTTGTGCCTCTACATTGAAAATACCAGGCAGAGGGAAGGTTCAGTTCAGCAGTGTTGATGACTTCATGTCCAAAACACAGATGTCACCCTGGCACAGTGTTTCTCCCCCTTTCTCAGGTTTTATGGGGAACAATAATCATTCAGTTGAGCTCCAGCTGAGACACAAGTTGCCACATTAAAATGGGACATCAAACCTATTGAAGAAAACATATAATGGAAGATAGATTAGCACCCTGATACCACAGTAAACACACTGCTGAAATGTGCAAATGTGAATTTTATAGGTGTGAGGAGATGGTTCTTGAAGTCAGCTCGCTGTTAATTATCATTGACATTGCTCGGTTGCTAACTTGATTAAGCTGTGTTCATTTGCTCTGATGATTTCATGTATGTATACTGTCTTTGTGTAAATGTCTGTCAGCATCCTCTCTATGTGTTTAGATTGTTAAGGTCAGTATGTGTAGTTTATTTTTACCATCACCCATTAGGTATAAGTTGCAGTGCTTGTAGACTACTTTTGGGCCGTTTGTTTAAGTGCAATGACAGCAGTGGATAGTCACCCAAAGGCATCGTAATGGATCTCTATGGAAAAATAAAGCCAATCTTGTGAAGTAGAAAACCTGCTGGTGCTCTCAGTATCGGAGCATCACAAGGGGATTTTAGCTTTTTGAATGCTAATTCATCCACTTTCCCTTTTTGTTCTTTTGGGAAATCATGTTACCCGACATCTCACCCAGTGCACCAGCTGAGAAACCGTGAACGGCAGGAAATAGGTTGTAATCCTGCAGCGGGGCTAAAACTAAGGCATTAGCATTCTAGAAATGTTACCAGACCAATGCATCAATGTTACAAAAGCTAGCAGGAGAGAAGGTGCAAGTGCACTGTAACTGGCAGAGGAGACCAGAGTAGATTGCCATCCTTTCCTTTTTTCCTCAGAGGTGACTGTGAATTGTATGTAGCAAACACTGTTCAGCTGTACAGAAGTGGAACCGAAAAGCAGCTATGTGTGGAGTGAACACGAACAAAGACTAAAACAATCTGGAGGTGAGAAGTGATTTTGGTCAAATGTTAACAGGAGTCATAGTTTCATGTGAAAACATATTATATTATGTGTCAAGGTACAGAAAGTCTCACAGGCACAGTAGTTATTTAAAGGAGCACAATAACTCCCTTTCATGACTAAGTAAACTGGCCTTATAGTAACAGCTATCGTTTTTTATTCTGCATCCACTTTTGTTTTGGGTTTAAATATATTTCAAAGAAATGTTGTTATTAGTATTGTAAATGGTGTTGTTTAAACTCTTGTGTTTGCTATTCAGGGTATCACATTGTCACAGCAGATGTTTTATTTTTAATATGCAGTTTGAAGGTTTCATTATCTCAAGTCTGTCATGTTCTCTACTTAACGTTGAAGCCATTCCTAGCTATGTCCCAAGTCAGGGGCTCTGTGTGCCATCCACCGTCTGAAGTTCAGGCTGAACCTACACAATTAAACTAGTTTAAAAATGACCAAAACTAATGGCTGTTCAGGTGCATATTGTCATCTTAACAACTTATTTATTCTGCAAGTTTTATCAAAAAGCTGCCCTCAGAAGACCTATTCTCTTTGTTCACTCCCTAAAATAGATTGTTCAATGGTTTAGTAAATGTGATTTGATGTTGAAGACCTCAAATTATACACCAGGTGTGTCCTTCACGAAAAGGGATGCCTGACAGACCTTGTTGGACCACCAGGACAGATCCAGCCAAAAAATAGGCACTAAAGAGGGTCCAGCTGAACTGGGACACAGCCATTGTGTTTACAGAGTGTGCTCTCTTTTACTTTTTGTAAGCTTTGTATTTACATCAAGAAGACTTGTATTCAAAGCATTGGTTATATCTATCCACCTGTGGTCTAAATGCTCCTACTGTATTGGATCAACCCATGTTACATTTCAGATAACTTCAATATAAAATCCTCATTAATAGCTTTGGTCAATACATCATCAAAAACATTTTTTTTAAAGGGAAACTATAATGCAGCTCACAAACACATAATGCTAACATCTTTAAAGAATCAGACTGTGTATGGCTGTCATACTTCATATTTGACACTGATTAATATGCATATTCTACCATACCATGATAACTGGGGTCGATGGCAGCGGTTGAGAAAGCACAGTTTACAATGTATTGAATTGATGTTAAAAGTGTAAAATGGAAATAATAATTGTCTTTTAACCCAATGATAAAGACATTCAAATAATGGGTCACCGGATAGTTCTACCATTGTTATACAAATAAAAAAAATAAAAAGTGGATAGTATTTTTATAGGTATGTAAAGGGTGGCCAGGTGCATCTGTAAATAAGACAATGATGCTTCTTTTCCAGATTTCTTTGTTTTCCTTGCATCATTTGATTTTTGGTGGTCTACTGTACCTTTTGATTTGGGGAATATCTTTTCTGTATGTATATAAATATATATACAGTAAATATATAGATATATATATTCTGTAAATGTAATTTGAAGAGTGAACTCTGATTTAAAAAAACGCTTGCAGGGTCTTTTGTCACGCCCACCTCATCGATTCCCCTGTGATTTTGTGACTGTGTTTCTTAGCACAACTTGGTGGATTTTGTGTTTCAACCTCTGCTCCTGCTCACTTTGTAGGAGTAAAATACTAGGTGTATTATAACTCCACTTTCCTCCATGCTTCTCTCAGTATTATACACATCTTGAGATTTTTTGTTTTGATTTTGTACACTCTTACGATGCTGTTGCAATACTAATGAATATTCCCTATTTCACCCACTTTTCTCTCAGCCTTTCCTAAACAATGTTATTAATCCACCAGTGTCACTTTACACCTTGTGTTTTAAGGACCTATACTATGTTTCCTTGAGTAGTTTCATTTTCCATTTGCACTGAGCTCAGTCATTGTTTACTTTCAGATGATATTAAGCTCTTCATCCATGTGGGGCAATACTGATCGAATGGTGTAGCAATATCATGTTACAGTCAACAGAGTCATTTAATGATGTATGAGAGGCAAAATGGACAGTTTGCATGGGCTGGACTGATCATTTAAATTACTGATCAATGACTTTGCTTGTACAGAAGTTAGTACGCCAACTATTTTCGACTTCATTCGGACTTGAAATGTTCAATATTTTTCAGAAGTCACAGTTTAACTAGAAGTGAATACATCTTTTTCACAGGATCTTTAAAGGACTTTGGGATAGAGTTTGCCAAATTGTCATCTGATTTTATATCTGATGTGAGGACTGGCGCCAAGATCATCATGTTGAACCTGTTTCTTTGTGGCTCGTGATCAAGCAGTGCATCATAATACTAATGTCAAGTGTTGCTGATGCTCAGATGCTGAGGCTAAATGGTTGGTTAAAGTTACTATGTAAACCTGTCTGGAATAACGTTATTGCAGGAAAACTGTACGAATCCACAATTTTACAATTTAATGATGTGGTAAGTTCTAATTGATATTTCAATTGCAGAAGAAACATACTTGTGTTTTTTCTAAAAAGCTGAAAATGCTAGAGACTTAACCAGTAAGTCTAAAGACATTTGCTGCAATGTTGTTTGAATTAGAGAGGATTTCTGCCAGCATCATCTTTGGATTACATACATTTTGTCATACATCTTATTTGATATATCACCTACAGGTTGCTAGGCCTGAATTACACTTACTATTGAATAGTGTTAAGGCACTTGCACCGATTATTTGTGTGGCAGTCTTGACAATATCCAGCATTTAAAAATAATTTAGTAAGATGATCAGTTTGGCAAGCGTCACAAAAGTCCATGTGTTTGTTCAAAAGTACATTTTGAAGAAAGAATATTCAATTGTAAAAACGTTCATGAATTATCATTGCTTTTTATCAACTCATCAGAATGACTGAGAAATAAGTTTTATAGAACATACCTTGTCACATATTACCAGTTTAAACGATTTTCTTCACTGGTTAATTGACACATTTCCCAAGCTAGAACATTGAAATATGTATTCCCTCTGTTTTGTTACATGAATCTGTCAAAACTATATTTTTAATTCAATATGAATAAAGATCAGTCAATATTTAAACTTGGATTGTTCTCATTTTTTTATGTTGTGTTATAATGAAGTGTTGTGCCAGAAACACCCACTCTAACATCCTATTGATTACCATCATGATCACTTCAAAGGGTCATTCCAATTATAAAAATTGACAAACCTTTTTTAACAAATTCTCCACTCGAATGTAATTGTAGTTTTGCTCGAACAGCTGAAGTGATACATTCAGAGTTTCCATCCAATGTTTCCTTCAAACTGTGCTTGGCTTTACTGTGGCCATCTGTCTGCATTTGCCTCTAGATGGGATATAGCACTACTTTCAATTCAGCCCTTATTTTTAAGAGCCCTTTACAACTCCTTACTTCAAATGTCAGCCCGTTCTCGAGTAGTTCAGCCAAACCGTGGGAGTGTTATGTAGCCTGTAGTCTCAGCGTGACATCTCCATTCTGCCCAGATGAGGCCTGGGCTGCAGACATCTCTCACCATTCAGCAGAACATGCCTTTAGGTCAGAAAGAGCAAGGAGTCAGATGGTACCAAATCTCCACAGCCATCAACACAACCTCTATTCCCCAGCCAATCTTTTCCACATTAAAAGCTGGTCACACTCACACACAGGCATACACGTGCAGGAAAATCACACAGAAGCACCGATAATAAAGTGTCATTACTTATGACACTTGCTCGTGCATGATAGATGCGTCTCTTTTTCAGCTGATGACATTTTATGGCATTATCATAGGAAATCCAATAACGAGATCGGCATCTTCGAGCCTTTGCCCCATGCAAAGTCAAATCACTTGCCTTTAGATGGTAATAGAGTTTGATCGAAACAATCTGTCACTGCCTGTGCTCTCACTCTCACACGCCAACCTCCCTTGACAAAGTGTATAGATTTTTACCTGATATGAGGGATGATCGGCACAGCTGAATGTAAATGAGTTCAAATGTCTTTAGGTGAATCGATTGACTGACACTTTTCGGCAAATAAAAGTGAAGGCTGTATTTGACAGTGCATTAATCTTTACCACAACACCTCTACAGCACAGCAAAACCATATAACTGTCTACATGTTTCCACGTGCGGCTATGCAGTATGTGCTGATATAAACACTTCCAAAGACAGAGGTTTTATAATTGCCTGTGAGCCAGAACCGCAGTTTCGCTTGCTCCAGCGAAAAGTAATTTCCCCACAAATGCCAGTTGGTGTCATGTACGTACTGTTCTCTCCTACTGCAGTGTTTGCTGTCTAATCCCAGGATAGTGAATTGATTGTCACAGCAAATAAGCTGTACAACCTTTGACATAGATGATACATGCTGTACATAAAGAAGTTACTCATTGTGCAGCAGTTTCATACAATTTCATCCTCTCATCTAACACAATCATACTGTAATGTTATGATTTACTGTGACAGAAGAGTGTAACACCAAAGCTCTAAAAGTTGTTTTGTCTTGTTCACACTGTTTTGGCATCACTATCTCTTTTTCTCAGAGAGCCAGTGGTGAGGGTGGCTGCATCTAAATCCCAGCATGTTGGCAGTCTCTGATTGAATGGACTGTACAAAGCCTGCTAAGCAGTGTTGTGATCCCCCTTGAGAGCCTTCATTATGGAACAGCATATTGGATTCTCTTCACAGGCTGCCTGCCTCTGGAGGCTACTATCTCCTAAAGGAACGGACATACACACAAACCGTCATATAGACAACATGTAGACAACCAAGTAATAAATCATGCCTCAGTGAATCTGGTCTCTTAAAGTGCAAACACGCTGCTGCCAGTAGGCTATTTCACATGACCTCTACAGAAAGTGGTTGGGTGTTGGTGCACAGTCATCAGGGCCGCCCCTCCGTACAGGCCAATCACGCAGCCATGGGGCCCCGCCTTGCGCAGGGGGCCCCGC
>NW_011368051.1:87815-88053 GCF_000735185.1 Notothenia coriiceps | reverse complement strand
GATAAACAGAGCAATTTCACAGTTACATTTTTCTCATCGTCCTACATCCTGACATCTTGAAATCAACGCCAATGAAATACCCCTTCTATCACTATCCTATCTAACCACAATACTGAAAAATACACCAGGTGTTCAAAGCCTAACCTACTACCCTACAATTAATGTGTATACACATCTTAAATGGAGGAGGGGCGATGCGCGGCCTTTCTAATGTTCTGTCAGTGGGAGGCTCACCTAT
>NW_011368051.1:83695-87785 GCF_000735185.1 Notothenia coriiceps | reverse complement strand
CTGAGATAACTTAGACTAAAGTGAAATATCTAAACACTCAAGAGTCCTTTACCTCACTGAACCTCTCAGTCTGACAGGACAGAACTCTCCCTCCACATTATTGTAGAAAGAGCTTCTTATATCCGTTAGCGCAGCAGAAGCTAACAACATTCCCCGCCGGTACAGATGCACCCCCTCTCTCTATCTATCTATCTCTCTCTCAGGCTGGCTGTGAGCTGCGGGCGCCTGATAAGCCAACATCCCCCACTTTCATCACTTAAAGCGCCCATCGTACGGGGCAAATGGAAAATGTAACCGGGGTGAAAAGGGTGTTATCTTTACTTAATTATGAATGTTGTTACGTCAAGGCTGAAAATTCATTTTTTTTTAATTATATTTGTATTTAATCTTGTGGAAGTGCAGATCCCCTGTCCTCCACCAGGGGGTGCTGCAGCACCCTCAGCACCCCTACTTCCCACGGCCCAACGTGTGATGAAGGTGTTGCGCTGGGCTATATCATGCAATCCATTGCGGAGATATTCCCGCGATAGTGCGGAAAACTTAATGTGTTTATTTATTTCAAATGCGACATTTTACCAATATACTCACGGACCACCAGTGGTCCGCCGACCACACTTTGAGAAGCACTTTGTATATAAAGTAAAACAAATCTTGAAGGGTTTTGACAGTGACATATAACATGTTTAATGCTGCACATTTGTAAACAATTATTTATTGATACTGTGCCTGCTTGTCGGTGCATTAAATATAAACCAGTCACTGAGGATTATGAAAAGAAAGGGAGTTTATATTTCACCTTATTTCTTTTTCTAAGTTGTTTAACTATAGTATGCCAGTAGTAGTTAAAATTCCTCTATTGTAGCCAGAGAGTCTGACAGGTGGAATGAGGACACAGCAACATTGTGCAATTGTTCGAAAACTGTCCTGGTTTGCAGTTGAACAAGTATATGTTGCTCGGACTATCCAAGGAGAATGTAGAGACAGTTTAGAGTTAGTCTCTCTTTAGTCCTCTGTTTCCCCCCAGGCGGATCAGGTTTCTGTTGTGGTGCCTCGCTCTGGCCACACCTGCTTTTGCGTTTGGCCTTAAAGGAACTCCTGCGTGCTTTCACTGCCCGAAGCTTGCATACTTTCACAATGAGTAAGACCTTGAGACGGACATCTCCTGGGTAAATTAATTACAGGAAAATTAAACAATGTTATTTTCAACATGACAGTTTTATCAGTCGTGTCCTGATATGAACCACAGATTCATTTACTACACGTTCTTCGTGTCACCTGAGGACACAAAACCTCAGCGGTGAATCTAAACATTAATTGCACTGCAGTGTAACTTCATCTGCAAAATATCCAGTTTATTTCAGATGTTGGTCATTAGTTTCCACCTTGAGTAACCAAACAGAAACAGGCTTTATGTTCAATATTATAGGCCAGTTTGAAACAGTGCACTTTGACCCACTTCATTGAAAAAATAACCATCTATAGGCGTCGGTTTGATGTTCACTCCTCTTTATTTATCTTTTCTATTTATTGTAAGACAGATAGTAATTAATGGATACAATTGTATCAATGTTTTTCCTCCATTTCTCTCTTTTTTGTCAAGTTGACTACAATTATATTGCCAAGCATGTCAATACAAGGAGAAGGTATAATGAGAAGCATAGTGACACAAATAACAAACCAGGTGGGGGATGGGACGAAAAGAAGATGGAAATGGTGGGGGTGGTCTTCAACACTCATGAACTCAGAGTAGGTTCAATGGGTTCAGAGGAATGCTGTGGGGGTCGACCTGGACCCTGTTACATACACATATATACAAACACATACCCTCTTCCTTGGTTTACTATTACCCAAGGTTAAGCATTCATGTTGTTGGACAATAAGAATTCCTGCTTTGCTCACCTGCTGTTGAGCTGAAGGTACATAGTTACAAGGCTCAAAGACAGGTATTGTCATTCAAACAAGGGCATTGCTTGTTGTGTGTGTGTGTGTGTGTGGGAGTGTGTGCACGTGTTGAAGAGTGAGTTCAGTGGGTCCATGTATGTTGTATGTATAGAGGGGGATGGGAAGCCCCTTCTTCCCTGACTTTGTCATGTGTGGAGCTTAGAGGCCTCGACCACTCCTCATGCTTTAACCTGACATTTCACATCTATAAATACCAGTAAAACCCTGCATTATAACCGACTTGTGATTAAAGTCTTACTGGGAGAGAAAATACCAATACATGATGAGTATGGGGACAGATAATGTGTATGTGTGTGTGTGTGTGTGTCGTCCATACATATTGACTAGTGGTTGCATACAGCAATGCATGGGAGGGTCGGTGAGTTCACTCTATAGTAACCTTAAGTAGAGGGGGAAGGTGCTTCATGACCATACATCCCAGAGCTGGAAACTGACTTGGTGCATGATTGTAAGACCATTGTGACTTACATTTTGAGGTAGTGATCTTAATTTATGACACATTGACGAAACATCGTTCACCCTTACATTGGACGGGTTAAGAGGCCTCAATCACTCCTAATTCTTTAATGTGACATTTCATATTTAAAAATACCAGTAAAATCTAGCCATATCACTCACTAGGAGAGTAAATACATATGATGAGTAAGATAAAAAATACTCTATTGACGCTTTTGGGAAATGTAGTTGTTAAATAATAGGTATTCAGTAACAAAATTGGAGTGAAATACGGGACAGAACAGATGAGGTCAAACAAGGATAGGAAGTTTAAAAAAAAAAAAGAGTTACCATGTAAATAGCAGTATAAATAAGAAAAATAACAATAACATAAGGTGGAAGNACTCCACAAATATCCAAAATCAGATAAAAAACAGATAACAGATAACAAATCGCCTGAAAATGGTACAAACAAGTGGCAACGTGCATAGCCGTGGGAACATGTTTATGTTCCCACGGCTATGCACGTTGCCACTTGTTTGTACCATTTTCAGGCGATTTGTTATCTGTTATCTGTTTTTTATCTGATTTTGGATATTTGTGGAGTTAGGTGGCCCGCGAGTGTTTTTGTATCGGTTAAAGTTGGGGTAGGTAGTTTGAGAAACCAGCTCGAGATACGCTTTTTGTTATATTCCATGGAATGCTCTTAACATCCCGATAGCAATGAATATCTTAAGTGCTTTAACAAAAAAATCCATAAAAATATCTCATCTGTGGAAGCCGTAGTACTGTAAAAAGCACGACCAATCATTTTAAAAATAACTGGATGGCCTACCTGCCTGTCAGCCTTCCATCTGTGCACAAACTTATCTCGTGCCCTCATTGGTCATGTGCGCGTTCGTGTGTGTTGGAGGAGGGGCTGTGTAAGGAAGTGGCAGATTTTTTCCGGCTGTGTATTTTCAAATTCTAGCGCACTCTAGCTGGTTTCTCCAAAATTACCTACCCCACCTCCTTGGTATGAAAAAGTTTGAGAAACACTGACATAGACAATATGATCCAGTCCATGAAGCCTCTATTTATTCACTATTAATTTGTATGCACTATTCGTAAAGTTGACTTAGGTAACATGTATCTTGTAAATAGACGTTTTATTTTATTTAGTTATTGTTGGTCAGTAGTTATGCCTGTTTGCATACAATGTATACACCAGTTGTGTTTACATGGTGTTCATAATAGTTATTTGCTCAGCTGTCTATTTCTGTGCACATCATGGCAACATTTCCTGTATTTGTAGGCTATGTTAACATATCATTTGCACGTAAATCTAAACAAGCATTAACGTCACTTCATAACCAGTCACACCCTTTCATCTGCCAAGGCTGCAGCGTTTTCCGGATGCTCACAATTGCGGAGACACGACATGTGTTAGTCGTCAGTGTATAAACCATGGTATAAACAGAGACGACATGTTGGAGAGAAGCTCCGCCGCTACATTTATGAATGAACTCAGATGACACGCCCCCTAAGACGTGCGGCCAATAGCGTGTAGACATTTTCTCAAACCACGCCCCTCAATGGGCTCATGAGCGACCAATGGGAGGCCCGCAAAGGTTCTCGCTGTTGCATAATTTGGCTGAAATGCTTCACGTTTGACCGACTTGGTAGCCGCTTTATACAGTGTGAAAAGATGGAG
>NW_011368051.1:73296-83672 GCF_000735185.1 Notothenia coriiceps | reverse complement strand
GCCGCTACATTTATGAATGAACTCAGATGACACGCCCCCTAAGACGTGCGGCCAATAGCGTGTAGACATTTGCTCAAACCACGCCCCTCAATGGGCGCAAAGGTTCTCGCTGTTGCATAATTTGGCTGAAATGCTTCACGTTTGACCGACTTGGTAGCCGCTTTATACAGTGTGAAAAGATGGAGCGGAGAACAAATACAACGGTGGATTTATAGTGCCAGAGATTCGAGCTCTTGTGAGGAAATTAGTCATAACGAATGTGTTAACGTACATTTTCACAGGCCTGTCATGAAATAAAATAATATAAATAAGAGTAATACTCTACGTAAATTACCTCGTGATGGGATTACAAACATTAGGCTATAGTAAATCTGTAAATCTATCTATCTATCTATCTATCCATCCATCCATCTATCTATGCATCTACCTGTCTGTTATTTAAAGACGAGAATGGCTCTTCTTGAGTAACCATACACATTGCAGCAGGTGATGTAACCTATTGACATTTTATTTTAATGGATAAATATATCCTCTACTCCTGAATATGATGTAATCCATAGATCAAAATACTTCATTTGATTGCCTACAATATTCTATAGGGAGGAAGATCCACCCTAAAAACATTTTTGATTCAGAATCTGTTTTATTGCTGAGGGATTTGCCTTGATAGTTTGCATAACACTACAAAAGGTACATTAATCAGAATCAGAATCAGAAACGGGTTTATTGCCAGGTACGTTCACACATACGAGGAATTTGACTTGATGTCATGGTGCATACATAAAATATAAAACAAAAACCCTCCATATAAAACAAAAAATCTAATATAAAACAAAAACAAAAAATCTTTAAGGACACTGTAATAAAATATAGTTAGATAGCAATAAAATAAAGCAGTAATTTACAGCGAAATAGAACGCAGTGAATTATAGAATATAAATATTAAGTAGGCCTACTGAACATCTCATGATTCATAAAATAGATGATGATGATTGCATGGATTCAATGAAAAAGTCTAAATAAATTCCTTTACATTTACAATTTACAGCTAAACTTAAACAATGCATCAAAACTTTAATTGATGACGTAATCGGGTGGCAGTTTTCAGCTGTCTGAATGAAACTGAATCAGCGAAGGACTCACGTGTGCTTACAGAAACAGTACATAGCCATGGCATGTACCATCCAAATACCTTTTCCAATCGATCTCCTTTTTCCCATCAAAATGACTACAGTTGTTCCATTATCCGCTCACTGTGGAGTAGTTCCAGAGTTGTGGTTGTTTATTGTTACACATATTAACAATGTTATACACACTATGAGGTGATGGCAGTGTCAATTCAGTTTTAGGGTGGATTTTCCGAATAAGCCATGCGCCTCAAACCTGTCACGTGGAGATGGCTCCCCCTCGTGTTCAAACCATATGTCAGAGTCGTTGCACATCTTGATAGGTTCAAAACATTCAGTCTGTTTCAAGCCTTAATTAGTCCAATAAATGCATACACATTATGTTCAGTTTATGTAACCTTCTGATCGAAACAAATAATAACTGTGAATTGATAACATACGACTTAATTTAGGACTACAACCACAACATGCAAAATAGTTTTCCTGCACAAAAAGATGCAAGTTTATGCAATCCTAACAATGACAGTTGATTGTTCATTCACAATAAAAAGACCATACACTGCATCTGCACGTGCACAGAATTGAGGATGAATACAACAGACCTTTTTCACACTTTTCTGACTTGTCACACTACACTATATATACACAATATATACATCATTAAAACACATTATATACGTTTAATCTGTTATTTAATATGTGTTACGTAAATATGTAAATGCGTAGACTGGTCAACATTTAGCACAATTATTGTATAATGTCATTTGTTTGAAATGCCCTTTGCTACAGCATGGTTTCCAACACAAGGGGTCACAACTAGGTTGAAATAAGTAACGCATATTGTATTTTTCAGACAAAAACACATTTGACCTTTTCAGATCACTGAAAATAATTTAAATCCCATGTTATTTGTATAGAAACGACAGAAATCTATACTATCAAATTATTGTACCAAAGCACTCTCAATTAAAATTACAAATATCTACAAATGTAAAATAAGATAGAGAAATCAATTAACAGATGAAAAGTATATAAAGGAGGTCCGTAACATAAGTAGTCCATTAACTAGATGTATTTCATATGAAAAATGTAATTGACAAATTAAGCTGATGTAAAACGGTATACAGAATACAGTTATGCAAATAAAACAACATTAATGGAAGATGAATGCTCACATATTGTTAACCGCTTCATAGTAATCTATTCATACTTGGAAAACTTTTTTTTCTTCTCTTTATGTTGGTTCTTTTTTCCCATGTTGAGTTTTTGCTAGTTAAGTTTTGGGAACAAAAAAGGATAAAGGAAATGTATTGTTAAACTGATACAACTTCAAAACATATGACTTTCATTTAAAAGCCCTTCCAATATATTTGGAAGAATATGGGGTCTATTCTTCCAATTCACTATGAGGTTATTTCCTACTCATTCCAGGAAATTAACTGGTTTAAAGTGGAATACATATTATTTTTTATTTTTTTTGATGGCCTAGTTGATATGCTGGTGTACTGACTTGTCTATTACTGACATATTTATTATTCAATGACAGTTTTTTCTTTTGGTAATGGTTGTTGTGTTTGCTCAGTCTTTGTTTTTTGTTGTTTAGAAATATGTAAATTGTCCCTTTTTGAATGTCTTTGTATAAAAGGTAAGATACACCTTTTCATTTTTTTTAAATGCTCTGATGATGTAAATGTATATTCATAAAACCCAATTCAAAAACACCTAGCAAGAATTCAGAAACATGTTTTGCCCGACGAACGCCTTCTTCTCACACATTCCTCTCCTGTCATCCATGCAATTTTTGCCTCATGACCTCCATCCCCATCTTTTGTACCCCATTTTGCAGTAGCCTCTTTTTCTCAGCGCTTTATTCTCTCCCTCTCTCTGTCCTGTTCCCCTCAGTTTCCCAGCAGCTCACAGTGAATTAGATCTCACCCACTGCTCCCTCTTTGTGTCCATGATTTATCTCCATGTTCGTCCCTTCAAACCTTTCTGCCCATCTCTCTCTTGCTGAGAACTGATCTGATGCCTCATGTGTCAGAGTGGAGCCAGCAATGCAACATCCAATCTCTCGCTGTTTAGCAGAGCTGTGGACGGTGGGATCACTGGACCTAGTTGGTCTCCCCCCTACCCTTTCTTTCTCTCTCCCTGTCTATCCCTCTCTCTCCCTCTCACTTGCTCCTCATCTCCCTGTTCACTTTCATTCATTTCTGTGTATGGGCAAGAAGGGCTAACATGGACTCTTTGGGTCTTTGTATCCTTCTTATGGTTCTGTGTTTCCAGTGGACGACGGCCCCTGCTGCTGGTAAGCTTTTTCATCTACAAAATAATCAGCGTCATGTTAGAAAGTTTTGTTTTGATTTTGTGGATTTGTTTTGGGTGTTACGATGTGAGTACTAGTCGTTGGACTTGAGTTCTTGAGCACTTTGATTGAACGGTAATGATGTTAGGAGCAGATAAGAAGTGGTGAAAGTTTCACATATTATAGAGTGATTTGAAATATATAATATTTGTTGTGATGCTTTAACATGTTCTTTGTTGAAAATCTATTTTGAATCACAGTGAACTTTAAATGGCTGAAAGATAAACGTTTTTTTGACGTTTTTTTTCTCTTTTTGTTCTTTTTCAGAGGAAATTACCTGGACCTACACTGGTGAGTTCAAGTTTATTTGTAGCACCACAACTCGTGCAAAGGAACTTCAAAGGCGCAGCAGAGAGCGATACAAAAATAAATAGAAAGTGGAAGATGATCTGGGTACATTTGACATATCTCAGATATAATGAATCATTTAGGACTGGACTAATAAGAGCTGTATAGAGCAGGAGCAAAATGCAAATGTCATGGATAGTATTTTAATACGATAGATTTCTGTGTCTCCTAATTCAGGATGATTTGCGGTAATGTAGTCTGCTAACAAAGACTTGCACACGTTCACTTAAAATAAGTGCTGCTATCCAATGAGTAAGGAGTCTTTCCACACGTTACAATGATCATCAAATCTTCTGTAAGTTGGGTAGGATTTGTGTTTTCCCCCTCATATCTCCCGACCCATGCCCCTCTGTTTTCCTCTACTTCTCTCTCTGTCTGTATTAGTTACAGTTCAACAAGCTGGCATGAGAAAAGCAGCCACAGAGAGATGATGAAGGGGAGGAGGGAGATAGAGAGGAGGAAAGCGAGGAAAAGGCAGGATGTGAGAAAGGCGGAGGGAGGCAGGTGCACGAGGATGAGGGTGTTGCACAGAGAGAGGGAGATGGGACGGGATGAAGCTAAAGCACAGCAAATCGTGGCCTTGTATTGTTGGAGGGCACAATAACCTATGTGTTTATTGTGTTGTGGAAACACACTGGCTGCCTATGCCGTGGACAATGACATTGTGGGGATGAATGGGGCACACAGACCACCAATCTCTGCATGTATTCAGGGGAGAACCACCGGCGTACAGTACATACAGAATACACATCAAACTGTGACTGGTGCACACTGGTATCTATACATAGTAGGCTTTATAATGATAGATATAAAAGGAATGTGTATTGTGCAGAAAGGTGGTGAAATCGTAGACTGGTAGTGGACATGTTTAGTGACATGTGTCTTGGTTCAAGATGGTTTGTTTTCGTCAAGAATCTTCAATATAAAAGTCCCTAGGATTCAATGTGAATGAGCGAGGGTGTTCGTGTTTAAGGCGTGTTGTGTGATGCAGCATTGCATGATGGGGCCGTAGCTGCGTTATCAGCTGATGTGGAAATTCAGTTTTGTTAGGCACAACATTTGTTGTCACACGAAAGAGCACAATTACACCGTTTCTTTCCACGAGAGACGGACAGTTATGTAAAGTAATCAAAGGAGAGTCAGTCTCACATTCCATCATTTCCTCATCATGTATGTGTGTGTGTGTGTGTGTGTGTGTGTGTGTGTGTGTGTGTGTGTGTGTGACCTCCAGTTACCATGGAGACCCCATGGTGACCTGTGGAGGGGCCGCGGGACTCACTCTTGTAGTTGGGTCGGGGCTTTGCTGTGGAGAGCAGTGAGGAGGAGAGGCGAGATTAGAGGGGCAAGGTGGGGGAGAGCAGTGGGGAGGAGATGTGGTATGTGTTCATATCGCTCATGTAAAGTCGCCTCCTCACATTGTGTGTGTGCAAACAATAAGCCATGGCTTTCAAACACTGTATAGTCCATATATGCATTGTGGGGTCAAATGCATGCCTGTTATGAACTCTAAAATATGCAAAATCTGCGATCACTAATATATTTTGAGATGTTTTTAGCACACCACTGAATTTTTTTTGTGTCGTCTGCTTTCTAAAGCATTCCTCTCCTTGCCATTGAAATTCACCTTCTTTGATTCAAATGTCACTCTCTTTTTCTTTCAGACTCTTTTTTAAACCTTCTTTTTTCATGCAATTGGGGAGACTAGTTCCTTTTTTTATTCCGTGAATAAAAGGACCTGAATATCTTCTCTCCCTCATTCACCCCCTATAACACTTCTCTGTCCAATCTGCAATTAAATGAATATTAATCTTCACCACGTCAATTGATGCACGATAATTAATACAGCATATTTTGCTATATAAGTATACAGAAGTATGCAGAATACACTAGTACATTAGTCATTAGTGTTATATAGCAGAGGACCTGTTATATGCTTATAATTCTTAACCATTCAATCTGTATAATGTATTCATATTTTGAATCTTGACATTTTGTTGTGCCGTCTACTTTCAACATTTAAAATGTTTTCCTTTGATTTTCAGCAGACTTTTAAGATGGTTGAGAACCAAAATAATTCATATTTTTTGCGTTTATACATGACATTGAAAAAATACATTTTTAAAAGGTTAACATTAATTAGAAATCTTAAAAATGTGGGATTTAATTTGCAGTACATCATTTTGAGATTTTTTTTTAAATAAGTGTAAAATCAAACAAATATTCAATGAAAGAAGGAACCTTATTAAAATAATATAATATATTAGTAATACACAATAATAACATATTAAAAAGGAAATACATTTTCTGACTTCAATGTCATTTTACTCAATAAAAGATATCTTTTCATTTACCTTTGTAACTTTAACATGTCGTCATTTAGCTAAACAGCATTTTAGTATCATATTTTTCATGCACTTATTTAAGGCTCAAGTATAATTCAGTATTGATTGATAGCGTATTTTTAAATGTATTATCAGATGTATTAGTTTATGAAGTGCCACGATCATCTGCTTTTCTTGGTAGCCGTTCATACGGGTTAGTTTCTTTGTTCAAAGGGCGGTTCACCTGCATTTTAATTGTATTCAATTTGTTTCGGTCTGGATAGCATGATCCAAAAAGGAAAAAAATGGTTCCTGTGGGGAGGAAGGATTGAGACAGAGGTTATACACACACACACACACACACACACACACACACACACACACACACACAAACTGTCTAGAGGTTTGCAGGACACAGGGTTAATGCTAAGCAGGAGTGGTGTTACGATTTAATGCGTGGAGATATATCGTGATTCAAACACACCACTATAGGCCACCATTTTTTCAATCCGAGCCAATCTTGCTTGTAATCTATTATTAATAGTGTTTGTGAGAATCAAAATAGCATTAGAACAAATTATAATGCGATAATCAAGTGTATTAATTTAGTGTTACACTCCTAATAATGAAAGCAGCGTCCCCAATTTATTATTTAAAAAATCAGTTATAATCCTTATAGCAAAAGCATAAAAAGTTGCCTTGTGTATTCAGAGATATGTTTATGGTATACTCTCAATGCCTTTTATATTGTACTTTTGCTTTTTCTAATTCTATTTTTTAATGTTTTATATTGAACCGTATGAGGCTGTTTACCTAAGGACAACAACAATAGCGGGAGCAGGAGTAATCGTCTCATGTAATTAGGGACTGATCAATGGAGGCCTTTCACTGAATGACAGTGAGCCAACGGGCTGTATGATTTGATGACGTCACTGCCTCTTCTGTCTCTTCAAAGGCTTGGTGGGTCAGACCGAGTGGTCGGAGTACTTCCCAGACTGTGCTGGTAATGCACAGTCCCCCGTTGAAGTGGTGACCACACAGACGAAATATGATCCCAGTTTGTTACCTCTGACCCCTCTGGGCTACAGCCAGCACGGCAACAAGCCCTTCGCTATGTACAACAATGGACACACAGGTAACTATGGCAGCCATCTCCTAACATCACCCTCTCAGAATTATCCCAGCAGCCTCCATCTGTTTATACTGCACCATCGCCCATGGCAACATGGCAGCGAACATTTCACTCTCAATATGTAAATTCACGACTAAATCTAATATTTAAGATTTGTTTTAATAAATAATCCTCCATGCACTTTCCCATCATACACATAGTTCTCCTGTACAGTTATCGTTCCTCTGACAGCTCTTGTTTTCTCTCCACCAGCGGTCATTGAGCTGCCAGAGTGGATGGGGCTGGGGGGGCTGCCCTGGCTCTACACAGCCGTGCAGATGCACCTCCACTGGGGCAGCGGTGGCCCGAGTCACGGGGGCGGGGAACACACCGTCAACGAGATGAGCGCAGATGCAGAGGTGCGTTCAAACACAGTTTACTGTCAACAGTTAAATCCAGTTAGATTAAAGGGGGGTCATGGTCAAGTAGTGAGGCAATTCTAGTTTTCTATGGATTAATTGAGAGTCTTGTAATTACATTGAAGAGATTTTACTGCAATGGCCAGGAAAAATAAAGAAGGTTAAATGATCAATTGACACACATTAATGATTCTCACTGATCAAAAGACAAGCACAGTCAGAGAGACAAAGGGGGGGGTTACGATTCCAATTACAACTTGCTAACCTTTTGAGATAAGTCTATAATTACAAAGTTTCAATCGAATCACAAAGATTTCATTGCAGATAAAAACTGGATTACACTGCAGATTTGTAATAGTGCGTGATTATATTTCATCAGGACACACACATCTACACATGAGGGTGAGTGTAACTGTCTGTAGGAAGCTTTCATTGTTTTCACTGAAATGTCAGTGAGTCGTATTGTATTTCTTCTTGCAAAAATGACAACAATTCCCTCGTTGTGGCTCCACAAATGTGTTTTTTTGTTTGTTTTTTATATATGACTGTAAAGGGTCTGCAGGGCTTGGCCTGGTGCATGCCATTAGTTCACCATTCAAATAAAAGCAATCCATTGATCGTGAGAATAATCAAATCAAAATGATGCGTTTATTAGGAACAAAAAGTCTCTCTACAGACAGGGTTGAATTAAATTAGAACTATTTTCTGTTGGTTTGTGTCTTTAAACCTGAGAAAAGCGGAGAAAGAGTATAATAGTGAGGAAAGTAAAGCCCCTCTGCACCTCGGTTCCTTTCCGTCTGTCACTCTCAAGGTTTTCCAACACAAAGCTTTCTTCAGGGGTGAGCGGCTGGAGAGGAACAGGCACAGGGGTAATTTAAGCAGATGAAAAAGACCAAAACCATGCAGACTCAGTGAAAATGACCAACAAAATGAAAGATATAAATAGTATTAGTTATAAAAAAAGAAGAAATGGAACCTCTCATGCATAGTGTATTTACCTAATGAGACAATTAAGCTTGGACTCAGTGTCCTCGTCCCTTTTTTGTTTTTGGAATGGGTTTAAAAGAAAACAGTTTGCACGCAACCTTGCCTTTTTGTTACGATTATTGTGTTATGTCACGTTTTGTATGTCTTGTTTTGGGTGTTTTGCTGTTCTCCCTGTCATGTTTTCCTCTTGGTATATTGTCTGGTCCTTATCCCTGTGTTTTTCCTCCTGTCGTTAGTTTCCCTGGTTTGTCTAATTGTGTTCACCTGTTGCCCTTGTGTTTCTCCTCCCCTGCCTGGCTGTTTCTCGTCTTGGGTTTACCCCTCCCTGTATTTAGTCTTGTCTCTTCCTGTGTTCAGTGTTGGTTCGTCTTTTGTTTGTGACTGAGTTCACCGTTGAGTGTTCTGTTTTGTTCAAGTTATTTTTATTTATCCTTGAAATAAAGGCTTTTTCAGCATTATCTGCATTTGGGTCCTGCTTCCTTCACTCAACCGTAACAGTACGAACCAACCAAGAAATAGACCCAGCAGACCATCCATTTGAGGTGGAATTAAAACATTTTACCTTTTATTTGGCTTGCTTGGTTCCGGCCCCAGTTCTGGCCCCAACAGCCATGGTTCCGGCTCCAGTTCCGGCCCCAGCAGCCATGGTTACAGACCCAGTTCTGGCCCCAGCAGCCATGGCTCCGGCCCCAGTTCCGGCCCCAGCGGCCATGTTTCCGGCCCTGGTTCCGGCCCCAGCAGCCATGGTTCCAGACCCAGCAGCTATGGTTCCAGACCAAGTTCCGGCCCCAGCGGCCATGTTTCCGGCCCTGGTTCCGGCCCCAGCAGCCATGGTTCCAGACCCAGTTCTGGCCCCAGCAGCCATGGTTCCTGCACCAGTTCTGGCCCCAGCAGCCATGGTTCCGGCCCCAGTTCTGGCCCCAGCAGCCATGGTTCCAGCCCCAGTTCTGGCCCCAGCAGCCATGGTTCCAGCCTCAGTGGCCCCAGCAGCCATGGTTTAGACTCCAGCCCCTCGTCTCCGGCCGACGCCAGCTCCCCGTGTCCTGTCGGCGTACCGGCCGACGCCAGCTCCCCGTGTCCTGTCGGCATTCCGGCCGACTCCAGCCCCCCATGTTCTGTTGGCGAACCGACCGTCTCAAGTCTCCTCTCAAGTTCCTTCTCAAGTCCCCTCTCAAGCCACATCTCCAGCTCCCTCTCGAGTCTCCTTTCAAGTCACCTCTCGAGTCCCCTCTCGAGTCTCCCTCTCGAGCCTCTCTCGAGTCCCCTCTCGAGTCTCCTCTCGAGTCACCCCTCCAGTTCCCTCTCGAGTCCCCTCTCGACGTCCCCTTCAAGCCATCTCTCGAGTCTCCTCTCGAGTTCCCTCTCGAGTCCCCTCTCGAGTTCCCTCTCGAGTCATCTCTCGAGTTCCCTCTCAAGTCCCCTCTCCAGTCATCTCTCGAGTTCCATCTCAAGTCCCTAATCAAGTCCCTACTCAAGTGCCGCTGAAGGTTCTGCTGGGGGTCCTGCCAACTGCTTGTCCTGTCTCGTTGGGGGTCCCGCCGACTACTCTTCTGCCGGGGGTCCGGCCAACCCTATGTCCTGTCCCGTTGGGGGTCCCGCCGACTACTCTTCTGCCGGGGGTCCTGCCAACCCTATGTCCCGTGCCGTTGGAGGCCCTGCCGACGATTCTTCTGCCGGGGGTCCTGCCAACCCTGTGTCCTG
>NW_011368051.1:50746-73284 GCF_000735185.1 Notothenia coriiceps | reverse complement strand
TCTCGGGCGGACGGCCCGGGGGCAAGGCAGAAGCCGAGAAGGGGGACTCGGGCGGACGGCCCGGGGGCAAGGCAGAGTCCATGGTGGGGTGAGGGCCACAGCGGGCGAACTCAGGGGGCCAAGCCCGAGGTAGCGGCAGGAAGAGTCAGGGGGCCGGGCCCGAGGGCGAGGACCGCGGCAGGAAGAGTCAGGGGGCCGGGCCCGAGGGCGAAGACCGCGGCACTCAGGGGGCCGGGCTCGAGGGCGAAGACCACTGCTCCGGAGGCCGGGCTCGAGGGCGAAGAACAACCAGCTCCGGAGGCCGGGCAGGACCCGGTGTCGGCCGAACAGGAGCCGGTGGGACAGACTTCGGCAGGATCCCCCACGGAAGAGGACCAGGAGTTGGCAGGACCCCCGGCAGAAGGTGATCGCAGGACCTCCAACGGCACAGGACATGTGGTTGGCAGGACCCCCGGCAGAAGAGCAGTCTACCGGACCTCCAACGGGACAAGGCATGGAGTTGGCAGGACCCCCGGCAGAAGAGTAGTCTGCGGGACCTCCAACGGCACAGGACATGGAGTTGGCAGGACCCCCAGCGGAACCTCCAACGGCACAAGACATGGAGTTGGCAGGACCCCCAGCGGAACCTCCAACGGGACGGGACATAGGGTTGGCAGGCCCCCCGGCAGAAGAGTAGTCGGCGGGACCCCCAACGGGACAGGACATAGGGTTGGCCGGACCCCCGGCAGAAGAGTAGTCGGCGGTACCTCCAACGGGACAGGACATGGAGCTGGCAGGACCCCCAGCGGAACCTCCATCGGCTCAGGACACAGGNGAGTCCAAGGTGGGTGACTCGGGCGGACGGCCCGGGGGCAAGGCAGAGTCCATGGTGGGGCGAAGGCCACAGCGGGCGAACTCATGCTCGGCCCCCTGAGTTCGCCCGCTGTGGCCTTCGCCCCACCATGGACTCTGCCTTGCCCCCGGGCCGTCCGCCCGAGTCACCCACCTTGGACTCTGCCTTGCCCCCGGGCCTTCCGCCCGAGTCCCCCTTCTCGGCTTCTGACTTGCCGCCGGGCCGTCCGCCCGAAATCCCTTCCGGGTCCCCCGCTGTGCTCCTGGGCTGTCAGCCCAAAATCCCGTCCTCCTGACCCCCTCCACCCACCCTGGTGGCCTAGTGATGCGTTCCTCCTCCGGACCCCCTCCACCCACCCTGCTTGAGGTTTTGGACTTTTGTGTTTTTTTTTTTTAGGGACGTCTGGAATCTGTCCCTTGAAGGGGGGGGGGCTCTGTTACGATTATTGTGTTATGCCACGTTTTGTATGTCTTGTTTTGCTGTTCTCCCTGTCATGTTTTCCTCTTGGTATATTGTCTGGTCCTTATCCCTATGTTTTTCCTCCTGTCGTTAGTTTCCCTGGTTTGTCTAATTGTGTTCACCTGTTGCCCTTGTGTTTCTCCTCCNTCTTTTGTTTGTGACTGAGTTCACCGTTGAGTGTTCTGTTTTGTCCAAGTTATTATTTTATCCTTGAAATAAAGGCAATATCAGTGTAATCTGCATTTGGGTCCTGCTTGCTTCACCCATCGTAATACTTTTTGTGTCTTCTATTAACTCAGAGCTGTACCCAAAATACACCAGGACATCTTTCTCCTGAGTGTGAATAAAAGCAGTCTCTTCCCCTCTGCAGCTCCATGTGGTGCACTACAACTCTGAGCTCTACCCAAACATGTCCAAAGCGATGACGCAGAGCGACGGCCTGGCTGTTTTAGGGATTCTCATTGTGGTAATAAAACCGATGCAAATAAACAGTAGCATTAGTAGTATTTTGTGAAATGTAAAAAAACATTTAAGCCTGAGCTTTGGTTTCCTAGACAGGTGAGGAGACAAACCTGGCCTTTAACAACATCCTCAACTACCTGGGTCGCATCAGACACGCTGGTAGGTCTATTTGAAATGTATTAAAACATGTATTGTTTTTATTTACATGTGTTTTTAGGCAAAACATGAAATGTAACCAATTATTTGGGCCATTGATTTTATATTTGGCTTTAGCAGTAGTTTCTATATGGCCCACAAACTCTCTCTCTTCCTCTCACCCACTGGCAGATCAGAAGGTGTTCATCCCAGCCTTTGACGTGCAGACCCTCCTCCCTGAGGATCTTGGGAGATACTTTCGCTACAACGGCTCCCTAACAACACCGCCATGCCACCAGAGTGTGACCTGGACTCTGTTCAATGAGAGGATTCAAATCTCTCCGGCACAGGTAAAGCTGAGACACGGAGACTCATCTAAAGCATACAGAATCCTTTCTAGTCAAACAAGCCTCAACTCAGTGTTCACCTTCATGCAGGCACTGATTGCACTGTTGATAATGTATCCTCTCCAACATAAACTGATCCAACATGCAGGAAAACATTGTCTAATGCCTGAATAGAAGATAAACCCTTTTTTGTATTGGCTGAACAAAGACTCAGCCCAACCGATATATATATATATATATATATAGAAGTTTTATCATTGACATGTTTGTTTATTGCATCTGATTATTGGCCTTATACAATTATATGTTTGAGTTATTGTGCTGCATTATCAAATCCCCATAGAACAGTTAATAACAATACAAAACAAACGTGTTTTCTCATCGACTAATTGCATCATTTAGTTGAAATACAGCACATAAATCTGCATTGTTTTGGATGATGGTAAAAAGAAACTGAAAATAGTCTTCTTCTATTCCTTGCATTGATTAAATTGGTGGATTTGCTGCAATACTTGATACCAAGATGATTTAGTCCAGTCATTTTACATTTTATTTTTTTAAATACAAGTATAAATAAACTCTGCTCATTTGAGGAACATCCCAATAAGTGAAATTATTTGTATGTCCATCTATTGCCAAGGTAACATTATGATATTACTGGAAAGTGGTGAAAGTAATCAATCTACTCAGTTACGTTCGTTTTCATCCCTCTCCTCTTCACCTCTCCACAGCTGCTGAAGCTGGAGACGATACTTTACTCAAGTAAAGCTGAGGATCCAGACAGGATGCTGCTGCAGGACAACTACCGCACGACACAGCCGCTCAACCACAGGGTCGTCTTCGCCTCCTTCTCTGCAGGTCAGACAGACAGAGCATGTAGGAGAAGATAATTCATCATTATGTTGACTGCAGACATACAGAACAACACATACTCTGTTGGGAATCAGACAATTGCTGAACTGTTTTCCCTCTCCAAGAGTACATACTTATACTATACTATAATTTGAGATTGCATAAATGTGCAGTTGCAAATAGTCAAAGCCAATCTGCTATAAACTCATGTGCTTTGGTCTAACAGCCTTTCTAAATCGGTGGATTATAATGCAGCATGCTGCTTTTAATGCAAACCCCAATAACAAGCCAGCGGGAGGCCGGGTGAACCAAAGCTAGCAATTAGCACAATACATGCAGAGAGGGAAAAGTGGAATGTGGAGAGAAATGTGGGAATATTAGGGATTACCGGTGACTGTGTGCGAGTGAAAGAGACTTTGGACGGCAGGACTAGAAAGAGAGAGGGACAGGACTAAAGGAGAAAGGGGTGGAAAATTGCACTATTTCTTTGTGTTTATTGTGTTGCACTGTTGGAGGAGCCTGTGACCTAATATTTTCATCGTCATAACTACACTAGGTATGCACGTTTGACAAATAAAAGCCTTGAAAGTTGAAAGCGAGGGGCAGCAGTGTTAGTTTGCTAGCTGATTAGAGAAAAGGATTTGCAAAAACTAAACAGTGACTTCATTGTTGTCACGAGAGTCTAACTGAGGAAAAAAGGGAGTGAAAAGAGATGCAGAGAAGTGAAAGAGGGAGAGAGTGGTAAGCAAAGACAAAGGAGAAAGAATTTGTGTAAAGTGCTCATTGTGGTGAGTGACTGAACTGGAAGGTCTGTGATATCAGCACGGCTGTCAAAGGCAACACAACTGAATAAGCATAAGATTGTCATGCAGACTAACCAGCTGAGATAAACCAATATACGAATGTGTACGGACTAAAACTCTACTGTGATCTAATGATGTGTCCAATCTTTTATCTGTTGTAGAATCAGGGAGAGAGCTCACCTCTGGTAAGACTACAACTGATTATGATATTTTAATGATAAAATCAATACTTCAAATAATACTTCAACTTGTATTCCCTGTGCAGGTGAAGTCACAGCTATAGTGATAGGAGTGATGTGTGGCTGTGTTGGTCTGGCAGTGATCATCCGCTTCATCGTAAAGACGATACGGTAAGTCATTTCTGTCTTTCTGGACACCACTCGGCCATCTTAGTATCCCATCTCTTCTTACTCTACATCTCCTATCTCTTGGCAGATTTTTTACCCTCCTCCACCGTGAATCAGTTGTGGTAAACAGGTGGTTTACCTGCTCTTAATACTGACAAGGAAGCACAACTTGCACTGACACTGTGACAAATTCTTTGTGTGCTTGAAAGATATCCTTAAGCGCTGATCTTAGATCAATACCTTGATAAACAATGGGTTATTAAAGAAAACTGGATATAAATGTATCCTTTTAAAATCCTTACAACATTTGATTTTAGGGAAAATTAAAGATTTGTGTAACACATGATATAAATGATAGTCTGATGGGCTTGGCTGATATTGGCTTATCAAATATTGACTCAAATTGAAATATGTAAAAAGAAATGCAAAAAGAAATTGACAAAAGCATACAGAAACTGTGCATATTATATCCACCTGCCAATCTTCTATTTGTTTGGTCACAGTTCCTCAATAACTCATTCTAAATATCAATTTAACAAGATAACTATTCTCTTATTAAGTGTCCCCTATTGATATAAATTGATGTTTATATGAAACTTTGGGTTTGGGTAACCTCTTCAAGAATCAACAGGAACCAGTCAGTAAACCCAATCACTTGAGTCCTGATTCAAAACACCACCAGCTTTCGGCCAAATAACAATATGAGCATTGGTGTCGAAACAGCATTGGTTGGCCTGTATAGAAAAAGTCAGTAAATCCTCTTTGTAAGGGTCACGTAAAAGTTAAAAGCAACCCTAAGATCAGCGCTAAGGATAATCTAATTCCCTGACCTCTGCTGCAATAACATGGCTGTTTTCCAGAATGTTCTTTCATAACCACCACTCATTAATGAAAGCATGGTGGGTCCCATCGTCAGTGATTTAACCTTTCCACTCTTTGATCAGGGTTCACAAAGCTCCCATATATGTGCTATTTCAGTCTTGAGTCTTAAAGGCACCTTTCACAACAAAATAGCACATATTTCTTTCTTACTGCATTCATCAGTCTAGATTGTTTTGGTATGAGGTTTCAAGTATTGGACATTTTGGCTGTGGAGATATCTGCCTTTTTTTAGATTATATTCGAACAAGATGGACCTCAGATTGCATCGCTCAGGGCGCAAAATATTACATTTGAAAAAAACTTAACGGCAATGTCTCTTGACGGGTTACTCCAAATAATCATTTAAAAGCAGTTTGATATAGCAAATATTTTCTTTCTGCGGATATCCCAAACCAATCACACCAAAACGATCTAGATGATAGACAGCACTGAAGAACATGTAAGATGAAACATGTGGATTTTTAGGCGAACTGTCCCTTTAAAAAAAAAAACTATGATTTTTATTTTGTACAGAAATGAATTATTATTTGAACTGAAGATATAGTAAGACTTCTGATCAGAGATTGGACCTTTAAATGCTTACAGTGAAATGATCATACCCTTCTTTTTCTTGGAGTCCCCTGGATTCGTTTTTGGAAGCCTTCGGGGAGATCCTACACTACAGTACCATCGGCTTTCATAATGTCCATCAACCTTGTGCATTTACTTTAAACTTCTATAGAGAGGGGAGGGAATGTGTTTTGCACACTGTCTCTTTGAAATGTTAAACCCAAGATGTTCTGTGTTTGGTCATGTGATTCTGTCTTTTGATCTGTGACAGCTCTACCTCTAGCTGGGACGTCCTTCACAGTAGCCGGCCTGCTCCCATGTCAAGGTCAATGCTCAAAATTATAACTTTTGACCTTAAAACCATAACTTCTAAAAAGTTAGATTCCAGCTTTAATAATCCATTCATAGTGGCTTATTCTCTAGACTTTAACCTCTCTCACAAAGATATTCCGCAGACTGTAAGGAAAATATTATTTTATATATTTATATTATAAACTTTCTGGGAAGTTCAAGGGCACACAGTGTTGCCTTTGTTTTAGAGGAATCCTATAGTCCTGCAGTTTTGAATGAATGCATTTCTTCCCTGTTTGTTTATCATACCATGACTGATCTGAACTTAAGTATCCATTCACCTATCCTATAACATATCTCAATCTTGGAGGACTAAAAACAACTCATAATGGACTTCAATTAAACTTGAGACCAAACTCATTTCATCCTTCTGGTTATTTTTTAACAAATGGTGACCTCAGCTGGACAACAGAAAAAATTACACTGACAGCATTTTAGCGGCAGTGGAAATGACTCTTCCCTTTCATGTTTCAGGATGAAGGAGCCAGAGGAGGAGAAAAAACAAGACATGGCTCTGAACTCGACCTGTGAAGCAGGAAAGAAAGAAGAACCCTCACCTTCTCCACAGAGGGATCCATAGCTCCACTTCAGAACTTCAGGCCAGATACACGCACAAAATACTTTCGTCTTCCCTCTTGCCAATGTTGTTATCACTGATCCATGTTTGTTCTGGGGACAGAAAGCAGAATCAGTCACGAAAGGCAAAAGGGAAACCTTTATATAGTAAACTGGACACAGGACTAATCACCTGCTGCCCTGATCACTTTTTTCCCCATCTAAATTTAGTGATGTTGGCAGTTTTGGTATCAGACTTTTTTCCGTTTGCATGTAAACACATTGGTTTGCTGGCTCTCAGGAGTCTGTTTGCTCTTGCAATGTCTGGGATGCATGATTGGTTCATGTATATACTGTAATATATATTTTGTTGTGTTTGTTTCACGTTTGGCCGTTATTTCATTTTTCCTGCCTTGAAACACAAGCACACTGCACTGAAAGACGTAGTAGACTTATTGAATATTTACCTGTTCTATCATACCCTATATTATGTTATTATTTTATTTTGCCCCTGGACTTGACACTATCAAATGAAAAGGTATGATGAAGGTTTTAAGGGATTTTTAAAGTGCGTTTTTAAGTATAAAATAATGTTGTCCAAACATTACGTCTCTGAACTCAACTGAGGGCATTATATTGAAAATGAATAAGTTATATTTATGTTTTAAGTCTATTAGAAAGTGTTTGTTTGAGCCATTTATTGTCTTTTTTTCTTCTCTTTTGTGTATATAACTGGTCAACGTGGGCACCTCATTAAAATACTTGAATGGGAACCACACCTTCTTTGGTTTTGTCATTACGTGTGTTATGATCATATTTTCAAACAGTAATATTACATTGGTGAAATATTGTACAGGAACTCTAAAATGAAATCTTAAAGAAAGACAGTAATACAAAAATAACCCCATAAGTACTTGCCTTACCAACATTGTTTAGAGAACCCCAATTTGTGAACCTATTAGACAAACTATAAATTGGCATTAAACTTTATGTTTTCCTGCCTTCTTGCTGTTCATGGCAGCAAGAATGTCTTAACTTTTTCTAAAATAGCTGTCTATTTAGACAGACAGAAATGTGTCATTGGTTGTGCAAATATGATTCATAAAAACATCACCCAGATAGGAAACATTAAAACACTTTTACATAAAAACCCAGAACACCATAGGAGCCACATTAAAGCAGCAGTAGGTACTGGATGGTGAGGTCTGGGTCAATGTTAAATTAAAGTGGCTTTTTTTTCCTCTTTTTTTCACAGCGACAAACAAGAATTTATTTGAAAGAAGCTCTTCAAATTTGGGAACACATAAAAGCATCAGTGCGCAAATACTTGAATCCTGTAAGATGTCGTTTTGCCCAGGTAAAATAATAATAGAGAAACAATTTGACAGTAATGTAGACAAAGCCCCTTTTACAGGATTCAAACAGCTGGCCTGTCGTGCCAGGAAACACAAAACTTATGCCACTAAATCTATTCTTTGAGGATTTTGGCAAGCTGTGATTACACAAATACTCCTGTACATACATCGGTATATCGGTCTCCATTCTTGTTCTCATTTCCTCTTTTCTTATCTTTTTCCTCAGTTCCCTGTGGTCTCCCTCCCTCTTTAAGCCATACCATGTTTTCTGCTCTTATCAAACAATGATGGTTTTGGTGGGTCAGCATGCCAGCAAAGTGCTGCACACACTTTTGTCTGTGAATGTGCGTGTTACACTGTTGTGTTGTGTTATCAGGTCACACAGAGAAGTGGCTCTTAAACGTTTTGATTTGCGACCCTTTACATTGAAACCCTTGAGAGTTATTGTACCCGTGGTGAGGTCCTATAACATGCCACTGACACAGAAGTGAATCATAAGAAAAATATACAATTTTTAAAAATGTAATTCATGACACTTGTCTACAAAAACACAATAAAAGCCACATTAATACCATTACTAGGTAGGTCTACTCAAGGTGTGCACTCACTTAAGTTTAATTAAAGATACTGAGGTAGCAAGCTGGCTTAGCACATAGCAGTAGCACATAGCAGTAGCCGTTGCTAATTTAAAACAAACAGCAGTGCTGCTGAGGCACTTGAGTTATCCAAAGATAGCTCACTGGACCTTAAAAAGTATTTATGGCTGTAACACCTTCATGCCTCCCCTTGCTCTAAAGCACAGCCGTGTGGACATATTTCAGTGATGCACATCACAAATGAGGAATCGAAACTGAACAACAGAAGTTGTCTTTCACTTTTGCGTGGTAAAACCAGCCGCCCCTGTATTTCGAGTGCGCGATTAGTTACAGGTTTACGGTAATGCAATAAAACAACCCTGGGAAGCTGGATTTCAAAGTAAAGGATGGCATGTGGTTCATTTATATTATTTGCGATTGAGGAACAGGGTAATTTATGAGAATAATTTTAGGACTTATTGCTTCATAAACTTGTTGCACAAATACTATGAACTACTTTTACTGTGTACTTTTTGAGAATGGCAAAATTCCCTCCAGAGAACAAGAAGAAGCATTTTTGTCTAACTTTGACGTGGGATAAAAAACATTTGTTCCATAAGTAGTTTATGAAACTGCCATGTTTGTACTTAGTACTTCTTAGACTACTTGCAAACATAATATGAACTACCTTTACTGTGTACTTTTTCAGTAATTTGAGTTTCAAAGTCCCCTCCAGACAACAAGAAGGAGCATTTTTGTCTAACTTTGACGTGGGATAAAAAACATTTCTTCCATAAGTAGTTTATGAATCTGCCATGTTTGTACTTAGTACTTCTTAGACTACTTGCAAACATAATATGAACTACTTTTACTGTGTACTTTTTTAGTAATTTGAGTTTCAAAGTCCCCTCCAGAGAACAAGATTGAGCATTTTTGTCAACTTTAATGTGGTCATTCTTGTTCTTATGGAAGAAATGTTTTTTAGACCACATTAAAGTTGACATAAATGCTCATTTTTGTTATCTGGAGAGGACTTTGAAACTCAAATTATTCAAAAAGTACACAGTAAAAGTAGTTCACATTATGTTTGCAAGTAGTCTAAGAAGTACTAAGTACAAACATGGCAGTTTCATAAACTACTTATGGAAGAAATGTTTTTTAGACCACATTAAAGTTGACAAAAATGCTCATTCTTGTTCTCTGGAGAGGACTTTGAAACTCAAATTACTGNTTTGGAAATATATTTTTTTATGAATTTTTCATTTTTAATGACAATCAAACATGTGGGAAGAGGGGGGGCGGCGCCCCTAGCGCCCCTATGGACCGGCCGCCACTGTACTTATGGAAGAAATGTTTTTTAGACCACATCAAAGTTAGACGAAAATGCTCCTTCTTGTTGTCTGGAGAGGACTTTGAAACTCAAATTACTGAAAAAGTACACAGTAAAAGTAGTTTATATTATTTTTGCAAGTAGTCTAAGAAGTACTAAGTACAAACATGGCAGACTCATAAACTACTTATGGAAGAAATGTTTTTTAGACCACATTAAAGTTGACAAAAATGCTCCTTCTTGTTCTCTGGAGGGAATTTTGCCATTCTCAAAAAGTACACAGTAAAAGTAGTTCATAGTATTTGTGCAACAAGTTTATGAAGCAATAAGTCCTACAATTATTCTCATAAATTACCCTGTTCCTCAATCGCAAATAATATAAATGAACCACATGCCATCCTTTACTTTGAAATCCATTTTCCCAGGGTTGTTTTATTGCATTACCGTAAACCTGTAACTAATCGCGCACTCGAAATACAGGGGCGGCTGGTTTTACCACGCAAAAGTGAAAGACGGCTGGCTTGACCGCAGTTCACAGACACATCCACTGCTGCCAAAACAAGGTAGGGAAGTGATCATCTAGCAGCTGTTGTCTATATCCTATCCTGCTTTGATGTTTGAAAACTCCCAGACAGCTGTTGTACACACATCGTTTACTTGACTACGTGTCCTATCACTTCTGTGGTAGAACAGAAACAGTAAGAGGTAAATGATTACTTAGGGGTGTTTGAGGTGAAAAGCTGTTTTTCTTACTGTTTTGACTTTATAGTATTTGTTTCCCTCTAGGACTGCTGGGTAATGGCTGCCCTCAGGGGTTTCCCCCTTCTCTCCGTCTGTCTCCTGCTGGTTCATCAAGCCTTTGCCATAAACGACGCTCCCTGCCAGCTCTCCAAAGGAAACTACGCCTTCAACAACTTCAAGAAGCGCCACATTCCCTCTGGTACTCCTACTACTCTGGACCAGAACCAATGGATGAATTTCCTCAAGAATAACGGCGACTGTTCCAGACCCACCCAGTCCTTCCTGCACCCGAGCGACCTGGACAGGGTAATGGCTGTGTGCACATCCGAGGGGGGAGCCACGTACAAGGAGAACATGTGCATCAGCCGGCAGCAGTTCAGCTTTGTCACCGTGAGAAGCGAACCGGGGACGTGCGGCATCAGGAGCATCAAAGAGGAAACCAAACATCTGATCCTGGCCTGTAATGAGCTGAGCAATCAGTGCCTGCCGGTCCACTTTGAAGGAAACCCTCAAGATTTAAAACCAAGTAACAACGCCAAAGGCTGCCAGGACCCACGCACTGGTGATGCTCCCAGCTTCAAACTGACATGGCTCTGCTTATTATCCGTTCTTCTGGTTATCATTTACAACTGTCGAAATTAACTTGAGAAACTAGATAGGAAAATAGGTCTCCTGGACACATTTGAGAACATTTGATTTGGAAAGTGTTTGGCTTTAAAACAGTATTTTATATGAATCTCTAAATTACCAAAATATCAACCATATTTTTGGAATCATTTCATTCTTTTAAATGTATTTTTGTACCGCTATTATATGCTTGTGCCTATCTGTAAGTTTGTATCTCTGACAGATAATGAGGAGTTGGTGTTCTAAAGGCATTTCATTTTATTCACATCTATATTATTATGTAGAAGAGCATGTATAAAATTGCTGTACAAAAGGGATTTCATTGTATTTAATGCACTGACGGTATCTGTAACAGTCAATGTACCAGTACATTTAAAAATAGCCAAAAAAAGAAGAGAAAACTATAAAATGTCTGACTTAAATAAATGTAAGACTGAACTTGTGAAAGTTTCCAAATATTTCCATACACATGTAGTACCAAAACTTGCATGATTAAAATACAAACTCAATCCAAACCACTTTTTTGTATTTGTGAAGTGTCAAAGATTCCAGAACAAAACTATGAATAGGGCTGGGAGCCAGTGAATCACATGTGCAAACAGTAGGTGAGTCATCCGGATAACCAAGAAAAAAACCTGCAGAAACAAGTCAAGTCAAGTCAGTTGCGCTCAGTGCTCTGATAGGAATGATCAATACCAATACAAAACTGATATCATGACTAGAGTATAGACCTTTACCCATTACACCCAAAGATAGGGCCCAGCTCTACAGTGCAACTTTCAAGATAAAGACATTCATTTCACAAGTTGGCTACACCTTAACAGCGTGTGCTAATATTCAAACAGATCTCAAGATGTAACGTATTGTTGTTATTATATATCTTATTAAGTAGTAATAAAGTAAATAGAGACCATCAGACCATTTCTCACACACTAATAATCAGCCTCCACATGCACAGACTGCAGACACACAGAAGATGGCAGTATTGCACAGATGTGCCCCTCTCAGAAAGAGGTCAAAGAAAACGAGTCAAGGTTTCTCAACCATTTTAACTGTAAACTCTGTTTAGATTCATGTTGGTGAGGTTGTTGTTTTCCTCATATTAGTGTTTGCATCCAATCAATTTGAAATACCCAATGTTTCAGCACACAAATAAACCACTTATGTCTCAGATGTTTTTTTCATATTCATCTCTTTTACACGCAGATTCTTGAATGTATACCCATACTAGAGGTCCACATGCATTTATCCCTTTATTCTTTAAACGAATTTAAAATGTAAACTCTTACAACACTGTATTAACCTCTTAGTGCCATAGGGAGAAAGTATGCCTGGCTCTCCTATTGTCTGTACATTGTTATTGTATTCTTAGTAATTAGTGCATTTTTTGTTAGTTGATTTGGTTAGAAGAGAATTATTAAGAGAGCCACCATGTAATCACAAGAGACTTTAAAACTATATTTGGTTTAAGGGCCCCTCTACAAGATTAGGTCGTCATACAGGTGTGGCCTTAACAACTTAAAATGTTTACTTTTGTTAATGAAATGGTAGTTAGTATCCTCTTTTTTATTGTTTTTTGTTAGCTTAGTTTACTGGTAGGTCAATGAGACTGAAGTACGAGAACGCCCTCTGCTGGACTACAGACAATCTACTTCAGACAGCCGGGTGCTCTTAAACACTTTGTAACTAAAACTTCAAACAGCTCGTTAAAGTTGAATATTCCCCTGTTCAAACAAACGTTAGAAATACTAATAAAAAGTGACAGGGTTAGTATGCAGTATTAAAAAACTCACAAACTAATTGCCACGCAGTAACCTTTGCACTAAATGCTCTGCGGCCCCCCTGACAGTTACCTGCTGAACCTGACCCTGGACCTTTTTCACTAAACTCTATGGTGACTTCAACCTATCTTTATTTCTTAAACCCCTAAAAAAAGACCTGGAAAAACTGGAGGTCTTCCCTCGGCAGGTCAAACATGTCATTTCTAAAGCGATGAACCTCCCTGTCTTTGCTTTTAAAGCTGATCATATTCTCAGTACCAAGAAGAAACAACTCTAGAAGAAGGTCATCATTAAAGTTTGTCTCATTTAAGAAGATGACAGATGGAACTTTAGTAATGCATCTTAGTTTGGAGGCAAAGATTGAAATGCTAGTTAAATTGTGATTTGGTGCATTGACTGCACGTGGCTGAGCTGGTAATAAAGCTCACAGAGGATCCTTTGGAGAGAAATGCAGCCCTGATGCTGTAAAACTTTCCATTCTTCCACAGCGCATCATTATAAAACCTTTCCTTCTATAATGTTCTACCTCGTGATTCTGGTGCAACGAGAGTGTTTGTTCGTTTATAATTTAGTTTTCCAACTTTTTTTTCTCATCCTTTCATTTTCTCACAGGCTGTTGGCAAACGTCATATGATCATGAGGAGATCACAGGACGCACCTAAACTTGATGGTATTTTTTCTGTTTCCTGCCCCGAGGCTCCAGGGTATGATATTTCTGCTGAGTGCTATTGAAGAAATAATAAAACACATCAATATTTCACCATTCCCAATTCTGGAGACTCTAGGGACGCACACTGGTCACGTACAGTGAAAGTAACCAGAGAGTGACCTCCAGTGAATTATTTAACTATAGAGTCATAGACACAAACACATAAAGTCAAATGCACACATTTACACACATACACACACGCTGACAACCAATCATGGCTGTGGAAAAAGCAACAGCGAACAACAAGCGTTCACTTGGGTCAGAGAGGAAAGGCAACGGGAGAATAAAAGAATGAGTGCAGAGTGAGAGGCGGTGTGAGGGTGGGGGATGGGGGGGCAGAGTGGTAGGATGCAAGAAGAAGGAGGGGTAAGATAAAAAAAAACAGGGCTGCACTTTAATTGAACTTTTTAGTTGGTTTTAAAAAAAACAGCACAGGAGCATAAAATAGGGCGAAAAGCAGTGAAAGTATGGGAAACATCGCTTTTCTTTTTCTCGGCTTTCCCTCATTGCATCTATCCTCTCGTCCACTGTAGCTCACTGTACTTCACACGACCATCCCCATAAACATCTTGATCTTCTTCACTTCCTTTCTTTACATATTTGACCTCCCTCCTTTAAACCCTTCCATTCTGTTGTCCCCTATCTTCCTGTTGAACTTAGAGTAATGCAGCATCATTCAGTCCATACAATTCTGTTTTACAGGGCTGTTGTCACGTAGCACCTCCGAGGGGCCCTTGGCTCGTTGAACTGTAGGTGGCAGTGGCAGAGTGGAACACTGCAGAAACAGAAGAGAAGTCTGGACCACGACTTTGAGCTAATTTAAATAAACGTTGTTTTTAGTTTCGATTCAACACGCCTTCAGCTTTTCTCCTTCTTAATCTAACCTCTCTCAACTCTCGCTCTTCCTCCATCCAGACCAACTCATAATAAATGAGCGTGATAATTAGAACCACAAAGACTGGAGGGGGAGGGAAAAGTAAGGGCGGNGGTGAAGGACAAAAGGAATAGAGTGTGAGTAATACAGGCGTCTGGGTGCAACTGCCCAGGCATCTGGAGGTCTAGTCTCATGTACACAAGAAGACTCAGCTTGAGTCATGCACAGACGCACAGACACACACACACACACACACACACACACACACACACACACACACAAATACACACTAACTCCAAAATCCCCTCTGATGCTATCAATGCATGTATTCATGTAGACGAAGCTGCATTCAAAGCATATTTCAAACACAGATGGCCCAATTAATAGGATATTTGCGCCCAAAATCTTTTTATTTTTGTCCAGCTGTGATTCCACACATAATTCTGCACATGCACACTTTCAATCTCCATTCCTCTTTTCTTATCTTTTTCCCTCATTCTGTAAACGCTACAATCTCCTCTGCTCTAATCAAACCCACATGGTTTTGGTGGGTCAGCACGGCAGCAGCTTACAGTGCTTCACACTTTTGGCCGTGAATGTGTGTGTTACACTGTGGCTGATTGTTGAGGACACAGTCCTTTAAAAAGAAACCCACTGTGTCCTGCTGTATAAGGTGGGAGTGATTACTGCATGTCAGACTGTGATATAAGACAACAGAGGAGGCAGAACTGTGCAGTATTTCATAAGAAAAGGGCACAGATTAAAGAAAAGGACACCACTTTGTGTCGCAGAACAGTTTTTTCCCCTTTCCTGCCCAGTTAATCTTCCCTCAACCCTTCATATTTATCGCAGGACCCCTAGGGGAGGTCCTAACCCGCCACTGACACAGCAGTAAATCATAAGAGAAAGATACATCGGGGCACTTTTGTCCGCATGCATGTGCACATCTTGCCCAGTGGCTTCCCCTGGGGGTAAAGGCCACTGATAATGACTTAGGGGTCGGCGATGAGGAAGGCCAGGGTCAAGTTCACATCTGGGATTACCAGGGTTACCAGGGTTACTGGTGAGCAGTTTTTACTGGGGGTCATCTGATAAAGTGGAGAATGCTACGGAAGAGTGACTTTACTATGGGCTGATCACACACACTTTCACTGGCACACACTTTAACTTGTGCAGACAAGGAGCTCCTTTTCCAAAATGAATGTTATAAGGACCACATCTACTATGGACGGCACCGTATTAAAACATACAGAAAATGTTGCATGAAGTTTAATATGGTGCATGTATAGTTTCCCATTCCACACCCAGATAAACTTGGGGACAATACATGTTCTGTAGACAGTCCAACTGGTTCAGATATGTCATTTGAATAGGGAGAGGAAATAGGAAACAATAAGCAGCACAGGAGGAAGTGAGAGAGGAGATATTGTAGAGTTCACGCTGAGGAGAGCGCTGATACAAGGTTCAGCCTGATTCAAATGAGACAGACCCCCCAAAAGGAAAACAGAGAGTAAAATACAGATTATTATGGTTTCGACTGCTGCAACTGTGTCTCAATGTCAGATTTCGTTTTTTGAAAATGATCAATTCGGGACAGAACAGGAAAATAAAACATTGAATGCATGGATATAGAAAAAATGAAAAAGTAAGTATTGATAACTCTCATTGTAGATAAATCTGTTGATAATATAAAGGTAAAGCTAAAACGATGTCAAACTGACCCAGCAGCTAAGCTCCCCAAAGGAGATGCTGGAAACAGTAAATGTTAGGAATTGTTGCTCAATTAAGGACTGAAGTTATTAATGTATTATCTAAACAGTTGCTTCTGTACAAAATATAACTTAGGTATCAGGATTTTCCAAAAGCAAAACAGACAGTTTTGTATTAAAGCTGCAGTTTATTTCTTCATTCTTAATGGTGTCACTCTGCCATGAACTCAGGCTGCTAAGAGACAAATGTTATTATAAACAAGTCACAATACTCTTTGTTTGGCTTGCATGTGATAAAGCATGTGAATCTCTGCGTTGGCGGTTGAGTATATCAGTTACAAACAAGGATCTAGGTATGGGAGAGAAACACAGAGAGATGAAGACAACAAAAGGACTAACAGTATACGGGCGAATAATGGTTGGAAGGGAACTTAAGGAAATGAAGATGAGTGAAATAAAGTTGGCACCAGAGGAGCAAACCAATACCTCTACACCTCGAAAGACAGAGGAGTCTCTCTTTACATATCTGCTTCATTCTCTCAGTGTCTCAAGCTCTCCATCACTGTCACTCTCTGTTTGCCTTTGATCTCCAAGCTCTCTCGCTCTCTCGCTCTCTTTGCTGACTCACTCTCCCTATCCTGTTCCCCAACAATGAGATAAAAAATGACCTGCACTCTAGTCTCTAACTTTCTCACTAACGCTTCCCCCCTTTTCTTTCTTCCATCCTCTCCCTTTCTGTTTTCCCCTTCTCCTTCTCTTCAGCGTGTTTGAGGAATGTGTCAGAGCGGCACAAAAGAACAAAAGCTTGACAGGAGGAGGAGGAAGAAAATGAGGAGGGTTGGGGGGGAGAAAGTTGCGTGAGGTAAAGGAGAGGCAGAAAGGAAAAGGGGAAATGGAGGGAAGGAATGAGTGCAGAGAGAAAGGTTGATAGGAGCAGAGCACGGTTGAGTGCATCTGAATGCTGAGCGGTGCTTTGTCATCACGTGCTGACATGCAGCATCACACACATTTCAGAGCTCTTTATCAAGCCCCCTCTGGACAGCACGCACACAAGATGGGTGAGGCTGTCGCTGGGCTGCACGGCTGCCTGTTGGATTCAGTGGCCTTTGATGCATTTCTTGTTGTGTCATGCTAATATGCTAATAGCCTGCAGCGAAGCTGAAGATGAATTTTCCCAACACCGGACAGCTCTCCATTGTAACCTTTGTGTTTGCATCAGTCACTTCCAAACTGGGCATGATCAACTCTCCTTCATCTGAACAGGCCATGTTGCAGAGACCACCGTAGCAGTAGAGAGGCAGCCTGATGCTGTGCTTTACATTCGTATATAAAATGTGTCGTGGATGTGAACCAATCAGGCCTTTAAATTGTACTTTTCTACTTTCTATTGTTTTATTTCATTATTACATGAGCAAAAATGCAAGTCGGCTGTAATGGTGAACAAAGATGGAGGTGGAAGAGGAAATTACAGTTGGCTGTCCATGCCTCACGGTTATTTGGAACTTGTGAGCACATGCTGTGATTGTGGCATGGTGTGTGGCCAATGACGTGTATGTGTGTAGGTGTGCGCGTGTGTGTGCGTGTGTGTCTCTGATAACGGAAACAATGTGAGTGAGCTTTGTTCACATCAAACAGAGCAGCTGACCCGATGCAAGGCTCCTGATTTGAACGCATGTCTGTGCGTAAAAGCGCGTATTGCGTTACCAAGATTCAATCTGAGCCAGTTATTCACCTTTGTTAGTCAGGAGTATAAATCTGGCATGGAGCCGGTGTATTAGCGGGGTCCGGGGTGTGTGCATGAAGTCTATGGCCTGTTGGGGGGGCTTCCTCCAAGATGCCCGGTTTACCTCGCGCTAATTCGCCGTGCAGTGTAGCGGATGGGATCATCCATCAAAAGTCAATAGTTAACGTCGGCTTTGTCCCGTTGCCATCCATCATCAGCGCGTGCGCGTGCGCCGACATACACTGTGTGTGTGGGTGTGCGTGCTCTTTATAGGACTCCCTCCAACCACGCGGGCCCCTGACCCTGCCCCACAGGCCCGTCTGACGCGCGGTTCCAAATGCCCCGGCGTCTCCTCCTCCTTTCCCCTTTCTTCCGTCCGAGCAGCGGGGGGGGGGGGCGAAAAGCCCTGAGGATACCCCGCTGACCTGCGCCAATCCCACCTCTTATTTTAATCTCTGCCTCTCTCTCCCCTTTGCCTCCCTCCCCAACCGTGTTCGGAGTGATTTTTCCTCTGACGCAGGCCCAGTTAAATGGATAGCCCACCGGTCGAGGCCAGAAGCTGTATCCCATTACCACCGCTTTTATTTTTATGACACACCGCCGTGGCTCACAGGAGGCTGGGGGGTGAACTTGGCCTCTCTTCTCACAGACACACAGACGCACACACACTCTGCCAACCTGCACCCTTCAGTCTGCCAGTTGACTGGTTCTTCCTTTGCACCGCCCTGCCAAGACGACATGTTCTGTCAACAGACTGGTCTGGCTTCCCTGTTTGTACAAATAATGAAACCGCATTGAAGTCACTAATTTAACCGACATATGAGCCTGCTGGCTGCCTCATAGGCCAAAACACCTCATAAACCTCGACATTGCGATATAAAATTATATCAAGGGGTTTCTCCAGAGCTCACAGGACCATCAGGGCGCGGTCACTCTGGTTTTCAAGCTACGCGCGTGGATGAGATGGGTCTATCAATGCTGTCTCTATGGACAGCCCTGAAGTGCACATGTTGCATTCAGGGGCGTGGTCAGGTTGAGGCATTGAGGACTTTTGCCGGTATTCTGTTGGCCTTCGGGGTGGGTTCGTGTTTTAGGGGCGTGTACATCCCTACACAAGTAGCTCTCCGTGCAATTCTATTAAGCGCAGCCACTTATACAGTGCACCGGCACATAGGTAAGAGTCTAGACCAGAGCCCTGACAGTCCGCTCATCTCGGGAAGAGGGCAGCAGAAACTGACGCGCAGAGGCAAAACCTACGGTGCGCACACACACACCCAGACGAGACTCAGAAGGGACAGTTGGAGCATTTTGGAAGCAAGACGCGCAGGACATCAGCACACCGAGCACACTTGGACCTGACAGTACACCTATTAATCCCCAAAATACCTGCAGCATAAAATGGAGCGAAAAATCCCTGATTTCGCCGGCACTTGGGAGATGAAGACTTCTGAAAACTTCGAGGAACTCTTAAAAAAGTTGGGTAAGTGACTCAAGTTATTATTTCAAGGAAAACCCCTGGCCGAATGTGGCAGTTAGAATTTTTGCGCAAGAGTGGCTTTAATTTCTGTGCGTAATGACACAGATAAGATGTGTCAGCTCAAACTGCAGCTTTCTCAGTACATTTGTAGGTCAAATCTTCCTCTGTGCCCGCGCACCAGGATCACCCTCTGTACCGCATGGGTAGGGGGTCTTTGTCATTCTGCAGAACCCAAAACTGAGTGCTTGGCCTCCAGCCAGCATCACCCCTCGTCCTCTCCTCTCCCCCTTTGGCCTCCCCTGCTAACACAATAGAGACAAACGGCAGCACATCTGTCTGTAATGCAGCCTCGGATTTTGTGTGTGCGTGTGTGCGCGTGTGCGCTTGCGTGTGGGTGTTTCTTAAAGAGGACCGTTATTTCATGATACAGTGCTGGACAGTCGCATCATTATCTGATGTGACAGAAGGGGGAAAAAAGACAAACACCTGCTGCTTAGTTTCTCACTGTTTTGTAACTTCACTGGTGCATATTGAGTCTGCACAGGCCGCGTGTGTGTGACTCTGCGCGTGCATGTCAGCGTCAGAGCCGTCTGTCGTTAGTAGCCAATTCCCATGAAATGACTTGCCAGCACACACCTGGAATTCATATAATCACGTTGGCGCACACGGAGAGATGAGTTTATGAGATGACACCAAACAACAGGGCCTTTCTTTCTCTCTTTCTCTCTCTCTCTCTCTCTCTCTCTCACACACACACACACAACACACACACACACATGCAGTCCCCTGTCATGCTTCAAATACAAAAGTTCCTGCATACAACGATGAGAAGAGTTTGTGTGGGTGCAGGATTGAAAGAAATGTCTGTTTAACTTCCTGAAAGAATAATAATAAATGTAACAAATGTCTGGACATTGCATGCACACACACAAAAGTGAGAAAGCTGCATTCATTTTGATCAAACCTTAATCTCTTTTTACATATACCTGTCTCATTTATCATTGTCTTATTTATGTGGGTTTTCTTTCAGGTGTGAACATGATGCTGCGTATGATTGCGGTGAAGGCAGCCTCTAAGCCCCTGGTGGAGATCACGCAGGACGGAGAGACGCTGTCCATTAAAACCTCCACCACCGTCCGCACCACCCACATTACTTTCACTGTGGGGCAGGAGTTCAATGAGATCACTGTGGACGGACGCCCCTGCACGGTACACAGCACTATTTTCTCTGCATACACACATAAGTAAATAGAATAAATATGCGTTTGGGGAGGGAGCTGTCCAGATTACATCAATCTGTTTCATTTGGCTTTTCATCATATTTGGACTGATAGCCTTTCTTTACCCCTCCCTTAAGTCTCTGAAGGCCTATCATTCTACACGTTCCTCCTTCACACACTTTACGGCCCCTTTTAACTTCTTGTCATCCCTCTGTTCCCCCTTCTCGCCCCTTCCTGCCCTCTGTCCCTCCCTAATTCTCCCCGTTGCTTTCCCCGTTTTCCCAAACATAGCCTCTGTTTGTCCGTCTCCAAAGCAAACATTTGCAACCGGCGCTTTGCTCTCGTAACGATGAGCGCATCACAAGTTATCACTTCTCAGTGATCGCCTGCTCCACCTTTGTTGTTTCTCTCTCCATTATCTCCCTTCCCATCTGAATGGCGTCACATACATCAGTGCATTCATTCATCTATACATCAAACAATTAGCATGCATCCAACGATTTATCTCCTTCTCTCTTCATCTGTCTTCAGAGTCATCCACGCTGGGAAACTGACAGTAAGATCAGCTGTGAGCAGACCCTGCAGAAAGGAGAAGGGCCTAAAACATCCTGGACCCGAGAGATCACCAATGACGGCAAACTGATCCTGGTACAGCACAAACTATACACTAATCCAGAGTTTAGATGTAGAAGCATAAAGATTCTATAGAGATGTTGCGTTTGTGCAACTAAATCACTACAGACTATAATCTGAAGTGTTTTCTTTAGATTGTATAATTATATAATTGAGCTTAGAGAACTGAAATGCCAATGTAATTATTTTCCTGGCAGGAGATGAAAGCTTCTGTGTCACGCTTGAAGTCATGGAAGGGAGTGTGCAAACAGTGTCTAATCTGAAAGGGCAGGGCAAACAGATAACTTGGACGTAAAGTGATTTGTGAAGTGAAGGCTGATAAAGAAACACAAAAAACGATGTTCCTGAATATAATTATTTCTTTCTGACAGCTACCAAAACTCTCCTCTTTGAAAAATAAGGTGCAAATCCACAGAAAGAACTCTATTTAATAAGAAATAACCAGGCTGTCACAGGTTGACTGAAAAATAACTATCTGACGAAATTAACCGTTTAACCATTCCAACCAGAGAATGCATCCTAAAGTTCTCTCAGGAGTAAAACAGAGCTTCAAATTGAACACACTTTAAACATAAATATTTTTTGAAACAATGGTTGCTTGGGTGTTTTCAAATCAGAGACTCCTGGCCTGTTTTTAAAACACCAAAACTACAACTGCTCTTTAGAAGCCAGCCGTAATATAACATGTTTTGCAGGGAGCTGCATGTTTGCTGAAAAAGACTCCTTATTGTTTGTTCGAAAGAGTTTCGCATAGTGATATATTCACCACTGGAGACATTATCAACTGGTCAATTTGGATGTTTAAAGGTTTAAAATCTACATTTATGATAATACTTAAAGGTGGGGTAGGTAAGTTTGAGAAACCGGCTCGAGATACACTTTTTGTTGTATTTCATGGAATGCTCTTAACATCCCGATAGCAATGAATATCTTAAGAGCTTTGACAAAAAATCCATAAAAAAATATCATCTGTGGAAGGCTCTGTAAGGAAGTGGCAGATTTTTTCCGGCTGTGTATTTTCAAATTCTAGCGCACTCAAGCTGGTTTCTCCAAAATTACCTACCACACCTTTAACTTTTAAAAACTGCCAGTATTTAACCACCCACATTCTCCTCTTTACAGACCATGGGAGCAGACAATGTGATATGCAGCAGAGTCTACGAGCGGCAATGAGCAAGAGCACTTCTCACTTTTTGTCCTTCCAGCCCCC
>NW_011368051.1:47118-50732 GCF_000735185.1 Notothenia coriiceps | reverse complement strand
CCCCCCCCCTCTCCTGCATCACCACTTGCATCCCAACTCACCCTTTGTTAAGGCGGCACTGGGAGATATTAGTCTCTAGTTATTCCAGTATCTCTGTTATCTTCACTATGTAATTCATGTGGTAACTGTATCTAGTATTTCGCATATCTACACGATGGTCTTGGCTCCTGAGTTATCCCGTTGTCTCTCCAGCTCCAGCAAACGTGACCAGCTGGGTTTTAAACACAAAATTATGATATATTTGTTGATTGACAGCTCATTTATTTGGCATTGTGTGCGTGTCTGTGTGCGTGTGTGTGTGTGTGTGTGTGTGTGTGTGTGTGTGTGTGTGTGTGTGTGTGTGTGTGTGTGTGTGTGTGTGTGTGTGTGTGTGTGTGACTACATTTGTAGATGTGTAACCAATCTTTGAGCTCTTCAGGTCAGTTTTGATGTGCCCCTTCCTCTCTTTTCCTTTAGACCTACTCCACAAATGTAACCTTTTCTATCTCATGACGACATTTTATATTTATTACTACACTAGGAGTCTGATACAGTACTGCTAAAGTTTTTACTCTGTCTCTTTTTTATGAAATGTGATCCTAGGAAACAACACTTTCTATGGAAAAACAATAAAGCAAGATATTAACTCAGCCTGATGTGGATTCTTGGCCCTCCTGAACTGAAAACCATTAAGGGCATAAAGCGATTAACAGGGCACACGTTTTATGGTTTGTGAGTGTAGCTGCAGAACATGTACACATTAGATAGCAACATCTTATTTTAGGCTCTCGGCAGCTGTCTGCAACTAGAATAACTTGTCTGCCCCCCCCCCCCTCTCCGTCTCTCTTGTCCCCTCTCAGTTTTTCTGTCTTCCAATCCATCTCTCTGTCAATCATCTCTCTGCCACTTGCCCTCGTTATTCCTCCCTCGCTGTAATTCAAGGCTCAACATCTTTTTCCATTTGACTCTTTTCTCTATCAGCTCACTTTTCTATCACACATTTGGATTAGCTCATCCTGCAATTTTCCCTGGCATGTTAGGCGACATGCAGAGAGCCAGCTGAGGGACTGCCACTATTAGACTGCAACGTTTCATTTCCATTTCACAGGCCAATTGGATTTTTTGTTCATATAACTCTGGAAAAGTCTTTAAAGGCATGTTGACATACAGGAATAGTTTAAAAATGTTGGGAAAGCGACTTGACAATACTCAAATGAGAATAATCATACCACACTTAGCTTAGCTTAACAGAAAGACTTGAAACAACTAGCCAGGCACATCGTGGAGGTAACAACATTGGCATAACACGTGGGTTTGCTATCCTGGCTCCAAAATGGTGGAGTGAGCTCCCCATTGACATCAGGACAGCAGAAAGCTCACACATCTTCCGGCGCAGACTGAAAACTCATCTCTTTCGACTCCACTTCGAGCGATAGAATTACTAACAAAGCATTACTAACAAAGCACTTATATACTAATAAAGAACTGGCTTATCTAAAGCCAGTTGAGTAGCACTTGAAATGTTTTAGCTCTATGAAACCTGATGTACTTATATGATTCTGTTTTCTTCAAGTTTGTACTTTGTTGGTCGAACGCACTTATTGTAAGTCGCTTTGGATAAAACCGTCAGCTAAATGCAATGTAATGTAATGCATAACAGCACCCATAAAGCTCACTTTTTTACGTGTTACATAGTTTTTCTAGGGCAAANATTGCACCGTGTGTAATGAGAGGGCATTTGTGCATGTGTTTGCACAAGTAGGCATAGACGAGGGTATAGAGATGTAAGAAAAGTATTCATTGAGGAGGATCTGCAACAGAATTTAGGTTAAACTCCACCAAGTGCCACTGTTGAACCCAATACTCTTTCTCACACACAAACATGTATCCCAGCATGTGTTCCTATACTTTCCCTCTGCATTGGCATGACTAACTGAGAGGAATGGCCCCTCTGCTTCATCGGGGAGCAAAGCGCAGCTTGAGGCAGCCTGTCAGCACCCAGCACCCTCCATCCTCTCTCCCTTTCCTCACTCCTGCCCTCCTCCCCTCCAGTGTCCAAAATGCTTCCTCTGCCCTCTGCTCTTTGACCTCCAACCCTGACCGTCTGTCTATCCGTGTGTGTGTGTGTGTGTGTGTGTGTGTGTGTGTGTGTGTGTGTGTGTGTGTGTGTGTGTGTGTGTGTGTGTGTGTGTGTCCTCATGTGGCCAGGTTTGTGTAAATATAAAAAGTCTGTTTAGGTCATTTTTAACTTCTAAAACAGGCAGTGTCTTGAGAAATGTCAAACCGGTCCGCAGTCCGGCACTGACTCCTCTCTTCAGTCATCATGAAGAGTTCATTCCACTCGCCGGTTGTTTGCCTGAAGTAATCCACACTTTTAGGAAGGAGACATTTTTGTTCTCAAGAAGATTTGTAGGTTCAACCAGGGCTCTGGAGCTATAATGCTGGTTGAACCCCACTATCAGTTTACTGACCTTTAGATTAATTAATCTTTATAATGTCACTATAGGGAGTGGTACATCTTTTTTTGTATACTCATTCTTTGATTGTGTGGGGTTCTCATTAATTATATATAATATGCAACTGATGTCCGCTAAATGTACCAGTAGACTGAGTCTCTTTGTGTCTGGGAATTTAACGTAGCTATTTACTAACTGGGTTAATTTAAGATGCATCATATACATTTTAAAGTAAAAAATGTACCCTTAAAATGTTAAGTATTATTACAATACAATAGAAAGTACAGCAGAATGTGAGCTTAAGTGCAGTGCTTGAGTGCATATACTTAGTATCCACACTTGACTGCAAATCTGTGAAACTACTACTACTATGAAAATCAAACACACGTTTATAAGACACTGATATGTGTTCCACATGCGGCCCGATGCAAGAGGTGATAATGAGTCTATCACAGTGAAAAAATGGTTCTGCACGCGATGACACTGCACATAAATACTGTGTTGTGTCTGCTTTACATACAGTACATACAGTGTGCAGCCTGGACTAATGCTCGCTGAATGACTGTGCATTTCAGAGTGTGTATATATTTACCCATGGTGACAGGTGGGAATGTGTGAGAGGTGAGAAGTGCGAAACCCAACTCGACGGCAGATACACGCAGGACGACGTACACACACTTCCCCTCACACTTGGGCTGAGATCTTCACACACCACCCACAGACCACTGCCCCTCGTCTGTCTGACTTCCCCCCTCCCATCTGCCATCCCTCTCTCCCTCTGCTCCTGGTTCCCTCTCTTTTCCCACGCTGTATGTGAGCATACGTGTGCTATATAATTGAAAAATGGAGAACAGTGCAGATTAAATTACAGGCAGTACAAATAATCATATTAGCCCATGTGTGTGTGTGTGTGTGTGTGTGTGTGTGTGTGTGTGTGTGTGTGTGTGTGTGTGTGTGTGTGTGTGTGTTATTAAGTCTGGAGGGAATGCAGATGTGCCGGTCATGACCTCATTGTTTCCTCTGTCATCATTATTGGACAGAGCTGCGCAATGCTGGGCTGCTCCTTTTACCCTGAGTGTGCAGGCAGACACTGTGAACAAACAGCTACACAAACACACACACACACACACACACACACACACACACACACACACACACACACACACACACACACACACA
>NW_011368051.1:38680-46831 GCF_000735185.1 Notothenia coriiceps | reverse complement strand
CATCAGGACAGCAGGAAAGCTCACACATCTTCCGGCGCAGACTGAAAACTCATCTCTTTCGACTCCACTTCGAGCGATAGAATTACTAACAAAGCACTTATATACTAATAAAGAACTGGCTTATCTAAAGCCAGTTGAGTAGCACTTGAAATGTTTTAGCTCTATGAAACCTGATGTACTTATATGATTCTGTTTTCTTCAAGTTTGTACTTTGTTGGTCGAACGCACTTATTGTAAGTCGCTTTGGATAAAACCGTCAGCTAAATGCAATGTAATGTAATGCATAACAGCACCCATAAAGCTCACTTTTTTACGTGTTACATAGTTTTTCTAGGGCAAAGATGACAACACGCTGCTGTCCATCACTGCCTGAAATTGTCAGTATTTAAACCTTGGCTGGTTTGTAGATTTCGCAATTTATTTGTTGGAGAACTCATTTTTTGCCCCCTGTTTCCAGTCTTTACGATAAGCTAGGCTTACTGGCTGCTGGATCTAGATTTTACCTATACTATGACCTTAATGTCACTTGCTATTATTCCCAGATATTTAATCTAACTGTTATTTAGTCAAACCATATGCCATGCCTGTTATTTAGTTAAACCATATGCCATGCAGTCAGTCATTTGACAGTCTGAAAAGCAGCAATGAATTTTGGGTCATTTGAGTTTGTCCAGTAAGATCATAAATTCTAAATACGTTTCAGAAATTCTTGCTAGTCTAGTAAACTTCAGACATTTCTCACGTCTAAATACCTAGCAGTCAAAAATGTACATACTAAACTTTTCGTCATACTTGGTATGAATGGTATGGTTAGTATGCCATTCAAACACAGCCCTAGAGGTGAATTTTGGAATGTTTTGGGTCGAACAGTGAGCTACTCGTGAATCATCAAATGGTCGGAAACAGGAGGAAATGCCAATTTGATTACAGGGCACAGCAGATTGACAGCAGATGTGCTTGACAAGAAGAGAGCTGTTAAGGGAACTGGAAATGAAAAAAGGCGCTGCGAAAGATGGATGACTCCCGGTTTACACACACACACACACACACACACACACACACACACACACACACACACACACACACACACACACACACACACACACACACACACACACACACAGGAATTTAGTGATGCAAAATGGCTCATTTCTTTTACAAACTATCTCTTCTTTATTTCTCTTCTTGCCCTGCAGCTGTGTAGTTACAGTGTGACCCCAATAAAGTCCCCTCCTCTGCCTGCTGCCCCAATAAAAGGGGTAAATGACTACCCCTCCCTCACTGTTTATTACCCCCTGGGGCAGTAAAAGGCAGCTGTCTGGCCTCCTTCAAAAAGGCTGGCCTGCGCCGGACCCCTGTAAAAAAAACACACATGTACACACACACATTCACATACTAAACTAAAAACACACATTCTGGGAACTCTTCACACATACCATCAAACACTCACAGTACACACAGCTCATAAAACACCGTCGTGACTCACCCTAAAGGGGGACAACAAACTGCCTGGTGCACAAAAACAGCAAAAAAAGACGTTGCCCCACAATGTCTGAAATACAAGAACAACCTGAACTAAGGGTGACGTGATATTCCTGTACTGACAATAAACATGAAATATAGCTATCATGTTTATAATCCAGCGCCTCTTAATCAATGCTTTTGTACAATGAGGCCTACTCTTTCCACCTTTCTGCACTCATATTCAGAGTGTCATTCTTTTGCCAACAGAGAAACTCCTGACTGCATCGTTATCCCTGCAGGTTGTTGGCTTTTCCTGAAAATGTAATGAGGAACAGGAGACAGATTGGCAACATCGGGACAGACATACCTCACTCCTACACTCCCTGTTAGTCTAGAAATAAACAGGGACACACTAGAAAGAGTAAAAACATACCCATGCATACCAACAAAATAGAAAACACCTGTATGATGAAGGCACACGCCGACACATAACTAATGCACTTCATCCATCAGAATTAAGTGGAATTGGATACCCTTTTAGCATGTCTAACAAGGTAACCATAGCTATCTGAATAGAAACCAAACGTTAGCCTCTTTGTGTGAGAGCAGGTAGATTAGGTCCCCCGGGGCCAAGGCTCAGTCAGGCCGCTGTTTGATATATGACTTTGTGTGCAGATAGAAGTGTAGTGTGTGTACTTGTCTGCATACTTCAGAGCATGTCACAAAAGCCAAGATGGGTGATTTGTGATCTGGTTGAAGCAATTATTGCCACACAGGTCCAGTGCATTCTGTGTGATGTAGTAAAGAAGAGGGAAAGCACGTAGAAAAATGTCCCACAGGACATCATAACGGGGAAAAAAGTTGCACATCTTCGTGCAAACAGGCACACAAATTCATAGAAAGAGCAAACATGTGAGAGAGTGATGAAAGGTGGGTTTCATTAAACACCCTAACATACTGTACTGTCTCTGTCCAGGATATTGATTTACACCCACACACACCTGCAAGCCTGCACAAAGTGATACACACATCTAACAGTCACACGCACAGTGGTAAAGTGCACCAATGTCCTGTGGCAAATGCAATTAGACCACCCAGGAACCTGTGAGGCCTCTTGTAAAACATTGGTCAAGAATAGTACACATGTGGGCATACCTCACACACACACACAGACACACACACACACACACAGACACAGACAGACACACACACAGACACAGACACACACACACACACACACACACACACACACACACACACAGACACACACACACACACAGACACACACAGACACACACACACACACAGACACACACACACACACACACACACCCACACACACACACACACAGACACAGACAGACACACACACAGACACAGACACACACACACACACACACACACACACACACACACACACACACACACACACACACACACACACACACACACACACACACACACACACACACTGCTGCTCTTACATCCTTACAGTCTCAATGTTTATGGGCAAAAGCAGGGAAGGTATTCGGTGAAGGTCTTGGGAAGACGTCTCTGAATAAATGAAGAGAATATGGTTGGCACACATGACACTCAAACTTTCAAAAACTCTTCTCTTTAATGTCTGGGCACAGAATTCTTCCCGAGGGGAAAATAAAATTGTGGAATGGAAAGAAGTGGGGAGAGTAAGTGAGAGACTAAAGGAGGGATGAGGTAAGGATGAAATGTGACATGCTAACTAAAGATGATTTATTCATTTACACATCGATGAGTTAAAGATTTATCTCATTTACTTTGCTCAGACATCTGGAGATCTAATGCTAGCACCATGGGGGGCATCATCATCATCATCATCCTGCTCCTCTGCTTAGCGTAGGACAATGGTCTCACAGTATACCCGAGCTAAGCTGAATGAAGTCTTTGTAGAGATGAAGAATGTAATATTAAAACTGATTACAGACTCTGACGCTGACCTCTGGGTAGACAGGGAGGGAGATGATGGAAAGATGCAAGATACTGTTTTTGCTGACAGAATAAGAGAAAAGAGGCCGAGAGTAAGGGAAGAGTTATCTAATGAGAGGAATAAGATTGCGTTTAAAACAAAGTAAATGAATATACTCTTTATATCCTTTAGAGTTACTTCTCAGAAAAGAATGAATAATGTTAGCATTAAACAACTCTTTAAACACACCCTTACAATCAAAAGGTACAACAAATTAATCAAAATACAAGTAGTTAAAAAATAATACTAAATAAAAGTAGATAAAGTAAGGTTCCGTTCAGCTAATATCTTAATGTAAATTGTTTTCTTTTTGTGGTTTAATATTTTATATAGAACATTTTTATCTTCCCAAATTGTGTCCGACCATTTGCTTCGTTGTGGCTCCTCATGTATTTTCTCATCTGTTTACATAACTACATATTGCTTTAAATAGGAGACACCCAAACACTGCAAAGCATACAGCGTATACAGTTCACTTTCAAACCCAGTTTGGTATAGTTTATAATGGAGCAGCATATAATGGAAAATTAAACACAATCTATTGGAATACAATGCAGCTGTTGTGTCTTTATTCTTCACAGCTTTCAAAATGTTATTGTGTTTTTGTTGAAATTGTAAGAAATGTGTACACTAAGTTGTCTGTTTATTACTGGGATCATACTTGGATATGTGGCTTTGTGTTATCTCATTCTAGCCTCCACCCTTCTTGTTTCAGGCTTCCCCCAACATGTTGGGACAACAAGCTCTACACCAACTCCAGGAAACCATTTCTGTTTGGACTTCGCTTTGCCCACAGGGACAATACCATGCCGCAACAGGACACACCTTTAGAAAACTAAGACATCTTAAAATATAACTATCCTAAAACTTTGGTCATGTTCACATGCATCCTGCAACATAAGAATAATATGTAGAGAAGGAGAAAGTAAAGAGAGGCGCCCAGGGGATCATCAGGCATTACAGGATGATCAACTGTCAGAGCTCCATGACTCACTTCTTTTTTTATAGCTCACTGTCAGGGCACACTCTCACACACCAATGCACAAAGGAACACAAACACACACACACACACACACACACACACACACACACACACACACACACACACACACACACACACACACACACACACACCTCAGCTATGCGTTTTTGTTATGGATCAACAGATTCTTTACAAAGAAAAACCTGGAAATGAATCCATTATATTAATTAAACTTCGAGTGATCCCAGAGGGCTTACTGAGGTATAGCATTATGAACCTTTAGGAGGAGAAAATAATAGCTGGGGTTGGATCACTGGTACTTTTAAGGAGCCTGCATTTGATTACTGCATACATGAGGTTTAGCTTATCACCCTCCCTTTCTTTTCTTCCCTCCCTTCCTCACTCGCTCCATCTCTTTCCTCTTTTGACCAGCTCCAGACGGCAGTGAGGCCAACACATACCGGAGACCAGCATGTAATCTCTGGACACAGCGTATTGCTGGCTGAGGTGTGCTGCGGTGTCGTTTGATTGGTTGCAGAGGACTGTGATTTATGTAACAGAGATGGAGGAAGAACACCTTGTAAAAAAGAAAAAAACCCTACTGGCTGCTGCACTCACACATTGAAATTTGCTACCCACAAGTTGCTGTGAGAGTGCCATGTTTTCTGAAAAAGCAAAGCTGTGCACTCTTCATGGGAAGGAGAAGTGCACACAGAAAAGATGAAAGAAAATCATCACGATAACCAAAGGCGTGACATATTGGCACGGCAGTAGGAGTGACACTGCAGGAGCACCATGGTGACGGATAGAAAACAGGCTCGTCTGCTAACACTACACTGTCACCACCGTCTAACTTATCCACAAATCACAGATGCAGTCTTACTGTACTGCAATGATGATATGTAGCACACTCATGCTGGGGTCTGCTACTGCCCTCCATCTATCCATCCACACAGCAGGGTTGTATGTCTACCAATGCTTGACTAATCTTCCAGCAGGCAAAATATTCCATGGACATGCCATCTAAGGTAGAACGGCCAGACATGCCTTGTGCACCTCAACCTAAAATGTGCATTTGCTTTGAAAGGGGAACTCGGCACACTGAGCAGTATCCGTAAAATCCGTAAATTTGAATTTTGTCTCTGATATACCTCACATCAAGTTTAATGTTGGTGTTGTATTTCTCAATTTTAGACAAGGACGTATCATTGCACATCTTATTACAATATGCATCCGCAATATCTTCACATCTAGAAAAAAAACGAAACTCTTCAATGCCTAATCAATGTTAAAAATCCTTAGGGACATAGATAATAAAGTATGCGTTCCACCTTATTCAATCTTCACTTTGCTGTGCATGAGTAGTTTGTAAAAGCTGTAGAAGTTATCTACTGTTCATTGATTCAACTTGTGTTTTAACAGCAACGCAGAGTTCAATAGTATGCCAGATGTTAATAGGCTCCTGCGTAGCTCCCAGTGGTGTGAAACAGTCCGGATAGGTGTTTGTTTTGGCCCTCACTGCAGTTCCACCTCTATGCAGGAATCTGTGGTTGTGTACAGTGAGGCTTGTTTGCTTGTGAGCAAACACATCTGACCTAACATACGGCTGCCAGTCAGCAAGAATACTGACACTTACAGTAGCAGCTACCTGCCAAAAAAAAATCTAACGTGGGTTGCTCAAACATCAAAAGTGTGTTTGAAAATTGGTGATATAAGATGAGAATCGGAACAACTACAAGATGAAAAAGAAAAAAATGAAGAAGGAGGATGATAAAGATGAAGCAGAGGAAGGCAATAATGGCAAGGACACTTATGGAAACCAATGTCATTAAGGCAGTAACTGTAAAGAGTAATGAGGAACAAACCAAGGTCAATTAGCCAATAATCATTATCTTTTCTCCGAATGGATTAATAAATCTAAAGCTAATGAAGTTCTTCTCCTTTCCAGATGTGTTCGCCACTTAAGAGTTTACTCTCCAAACCCAGTGCACTCCCTGTCCTTGTCCAAGCAGAAACACATTGCCACATCATGAGTCTTGAGTGAGAGCCAGAGAAATAAAAAGTCAGTAACGCCAATTGAATGTGAAAAGAGGAATTCAGCAGCATAATGTGAACCAGTCATCAGCTGATGATCATGACAATCAGAAGACAGAAACTGGCTATGGATGATCTTTGCAATAAAGGGAACATTTCACAGATTTTGTCCAGCTGTCACAGTACTTAAGAACAACATGAAGATGTTCAGAATGGCTTGGAAAGTACATTAGTTGAAAAAGAGCGACATCAAGTGGTGACAAGTGTAATAGCAGCAGTCAATAGAGGCACATTTTAATCAGAGCTGTTTTTTTTGCGTGCAACGACACAACAAAAAGTACTCCAGCTATAACTTTAAGTGAAAACTAAAAAGATCCCTCAAATCTGATTAATTAGTAAACTCGACTAAAACATAGACACAATCAAATACATGAAAACATAGGGGGGGAAAAACAATACCAATACCAATACCAATGAAGCTGAAGAGATGAATGATAATGAAGAGAGGCGAAGTCCCGCCCATCTACTTCCGACCCATGGGACCCCAGAAGCGGAAAATTATACATTGAAGTCATGGAGAGAGAAAAGTCATCTTTCGATCCCGTTTGAATTGTGCCACGAATGACACATGATGTTTGTCAAATTAAAAGAACATTTTGCAAGTCAAACTAATAAAAATGTGTCGTAAAACTGTGAAGTTACACATTTTTTTGTGTGAAACCGCTCAGTGAATACAGGTCTCTGGTCTCGCACAATACGCGTCACCATCACAAAGATGGCCGTCACGTTAGCAAATTTCACCTTTTTCTTTCAGAATGAGGCGAAAAGTATAAAACGAGGTGAAAATCACTACAAGTCTGGGCATGTTGAGAGCTGTAAATACACGAAAGGGGAGTTACAGCTTTCAAAAATGTAAGAGCCAGCATGCGGGACCGGCTTTACAGGGTTTCGGTGAGTAATATAATATGAGTGCAATGTTTAACGTTAATGTCGGCTAGCTAACATTAGCTAACAAGGTACACTAACATGTTTTTGTTTTAGCAACTAGTTTTCTCCTTAAGAACTTCGTGGTCTCTGTGTATGCTGTGGATAACATTAGTGTTCACAAGAACAAAATACACTCCCGTGTTTTGGTTTAGTTGCTCTTCAGAAGCGGCCAGTTTTATATCGACTATACTGTATGTGTGATCTCCTTTTACATCTCATTGTGTCATTTGAGTTTATTTGCTGTGTGTAGATTCAAGGATTTTGGTTATATTGTCCATTTGTTTGGTTATCTAGGCACAGCTGTGTGTGACTCCCTCTGGTACACTGGTATGTGTTTTCCTAATGTAGAGAGCATTGATTAATTAATAAACTACACACTGACTCTAGATCCTGACCAAATCCTTTTTTTTTGTTGATCAAATGTTTTTCAAAAATGTATTGTATTATATAACAGCTGCACATCACAGACCGGAGTCTATGCTACTTTGTTGTGTGGACCACAAAGGAGGCGATCATCATCCCCATCCCCAAAGACCCTGCATGGCATGGAAATCTCCTCCTCCTGGAAAAATTCTACACCCAGCATATGCTCCCTGTGTTGGCCAGTAGAGAGGAGGACATTTAAATAAACATACTCTTAACACCCTCGGACTCTGCGTTGTGTTTCGTATGTGTGATGGGG
>NW_011368051.1:31452-31661 GCF_000735185.1 Notothenia coriiceps | reverse complement strand
AATCGTTTTGGTGAACACGAATCAATAGATTAAAAATCGTGTTGGTGAACACGAAATTCCATGAGACTGGGTTAGAACTACACATGCTGGCTATTGTGTTTCGCAACATGTTCTCTATCTATGGCACATCTCTCCTGGGAGTTGTAGTTTTAAAAGACGTTTTCGTATTTCCCATAATAAGAAGTTGCCAGTATTAAACTGTGTACATC
>NW_011368051.1:26015-31412 GCF_000735185.1 Notothenia coriiceps | reverse complement strand
ATCCTTGCTTTTATTGATTGGTTTAATTCCATAATCTCGGGTTTTTTGGTGTCCGTCAGGAACTGAATTTCAAAATAAAAATAACCGGAAACAGACGTAGGCCTCTAGGAGTTTAGGATGGCCGAAGACACTACACTACCGATAATCCCCAGCTATCGTTTAGGACTACAGTCCCCGTGATTAATCTTCAAGCGCTGGGATTGGATGTTGGAGTGGCAGTGCGCCAAGGTTACGCCGAGCGTCAAACAGCTGTTTGAAATGGAACAAAACCACGCCAGACAATCCAAAACTGGAATCGAACGCCCCCCCCAGAACTACGCATGCTGGCTATTGTGTTTCGCAAAATGTTCCATGGGACGTCTCTACTGAACGTTTTCGTTTTTCCCACAATTAGAAGTTGCCAGTATTAAACACACTGCTGTTATCAAATGTAAAACATATAATTAATAAATGGGTNATGTAGCGTTAGCATGTCTCCCTCCAACCCAGTCTCATGGCATTTCGTGTTCACCAACACGATTTTTAATCTATTGATTCGTGTTCACCAACACGATTTTCTCCTTTTTTTCGTGTTGCACAGCACGATAAAATCGTGTTGGTGAACACGAATCAATAGATTAAAAATCGTGTTGGTGAACACGAAATGCCATGAGACTGGGTTGGAGGGAGACATGCTAACGCTACATTAGCATCAGCGATCTTTTATTACTTCATCCGTGCTCTCAAGTCTCACGCAATTGGCGTGAGAGACACGCATTTCACTCCATTCACACGCTCACACGCCTCACGCAGAGATTTTCTCACCCAGAGATTTCTTTCCAGGGTACCGCCCACCAAGTTGCGCCGCAATTTTGTAAACAAATTAGGCTTGTTTGAGACGCGTGCACTCCACTAGCACCACCCCCCCGTTGACATTCGCGATACAGAGGGCTTCATGGGAACTTTGAGGGGAGCCAGAAGTTGGAGTACCAAACACCGCTGCCAAAATCTGACGCTGAACTCTGTTCAAAACTTGAGAGCCCTGCTTCATGCTATCTGCACAAATGGTTAACATTGAACATTAAAAAGATGAGGCAGTTCAGAGAGAATCAAAGGAAGGCAGGCAGGCAGCTTTGCATGACATTCTTCAGGACGTGTTTCATTGTGGTCATAGTGAGGGTAGTCAATCCCTTGTTTGGCAAAACATTAGTGACGGCCATCTTGGGGCCTTTTTTTGTTGTGCACAAAAAAAGTCTTACTTCACAGTTTTACGGCAAAACATTTTTTTTTTGACTTGCAAAATTATCTTTTAAATTGACAAACATCATATGTGTAATTCGTGGCACAATTGAAATGGGATCGAAAGATAACGTTTCTCTCGCCATTGACTTCAATACATAATTTTTCCGAAATAGAGAGGCGAAGTCCCTCCCTTTCAGGGGGAGCTCCATTNCAGGGGTGGCAAACTCATTTCAGTTAAGGGGCCACATACTGCCCACTTTGATCTAAAGTGGGCCGGACCAGTAACATCATAGCATAATAACCCACAGGCCCTACATAATGACAATATTTATGCTTAAGTGCAAATAAGTAGCTACAAGTACATTCGGAAAATGTCCACATGTAATGAGACGCAAAACGTTATGAACAAACTGAAATGTACTGTAGTAAGACAAACAAGTGCAATAACAAGTGCTACACATAGCCTATGTTCTTTACAACAGATCACAGTTTCCACCTGAACTCACTCACCACAAAATACAAATAAAAACGTGGGAGCTATTAAGTGAGGAGTTTGAGTTACCTCCCTTGCCTTGAAAATATAGAATTTTTATATTGGCACTGCAGCCACAGTGTCACATCAAATCAAACTATTTTTTGCCTAATGAAGCTGCTGATTGACATTATAATACACAATGTTCAGTGACAGAATAATATAACATTTTCAAATATTTCAGTAGGTTCTTATTTTCACAGAACTGAGGTCACAGAACTGATTAATTTGCTCCTGAAACTTGACATCTTTTAGCCCTCACAAGGGCATCAATATCAGGCTTAAAATCCTGACTAGCAGCCAATTTAATTATTTCATTCAGGCACTTGTGTGTGAGTCTTGAGCGCAGCTTTGTTTTAGTAATGTTCATTACAGAGAAAACCTATTCACAAAGGTAGGTGGTCCCAAACATGCTCAAAACCTTTGCTGCCAGGGCTGTCAATTTGGGGTATCCTTGCAAAAGATACCGATAAAATGTGCCCAAGTCCGACGAGGCAAATTTGTCCTTTAAATCCTGATCACATTGTAAGTCGATTATCTCAAGTTGTATGTCGACGGGCAGATCCGCAGCCTTAACTGCAAATGGCGAGCGAAAAACTGCAAACTCTGTCTCAAGCTACCAATAGACCTGAACGGTCAAACTCCGCAGCATTCGTATTTTCTGTCTTTGTACCGTCTTCTGTCGTAGTAATATATGATTTCTTTGATGAGTGGGAAAGAGAGTCACCACTTGAAGCTGTGTCTCACAAGCCAGCTTACTTAATGAACGGCGTATGCTGGTCATATATTCTGTGAAACTTTTTGGCTTGCATGTTATGTTCGTTTTCAGTGCTCTGAATATCCTTGCAAGTCTGCCAGCTTCTGGGATTTTTATGCACTGGTTTTACTTAGTGGGTGTTGTCATGGAACCCTCAGAAACTTTCGTGAACTCAAAGTCTCATCAACACATGATGATATGGCCCAGGTGAGCAATCTGTAATGTCAGTGCGCTCTTCATCGATGCAAAATGAAAATGTACGAATGACTTGAACTTTTGTTTTTTTCTGGCTATCCATCTGCTGAAAAGTCGGCAATCCATCCTTCACTGATTATTCTCGTTCCGACTACATGTTTGTATAAGGTCATTCTCTCTGTTCGTTTCTGAGTTGGGCACTCATGACTTTCTCGCGCTTCAGATCTCGGTATGCGGTTTTCAAGTCTTGTGTTTTGTCACACTCACCTTCTGGCTCATTGGCTTTGCGGCGTGCATGCTATTTTCGTTTCTGCTCGTTATGTGTAGCATGTGTGGCGTTTTCATTGGCTGCTGCTTTCTTAATCTCGTTATGCTGTCGAGGTTTATTACGGTTCTGTTGTTTCTTTTGACCTTGATAGCAGGTTCTATTTATCTTTTTCTTTTCTCGTTTGTCCTGCTAGCTAGTGTTCTTTGTCAGTTCGCTCCTTGCATAGTGTAGGTGGTCTCTTTTCTGGTGGTAGATATGTGGCTCGGACGATTAATTAGTTGATGTCTTTGTGTAGGAGGACTCTGTGCTTGGCCCTAGCATAACGTTTTTCATTTGTACCATCTTGTTAATATCCTGACATGTGTGTGGGTTGCTATGGTGATGTTTTTTGTGTTGGATAAGAATCTCTGGACACTCGTGTTCACTTTCTCTCTTATATTTATGCAGTAGGTATTTTGTGTAGAATACCTCGCTGGGGGTTAGGTGTTCAAGAGGTTACCCTTGAGGCTTTATCATTGTACGCTATGACTATCGCATAGTTGTTTTCGTCTGAGTCTGCCAGTCTTGCTCGGTTTACTCTCGGCATAGGCATTTCAAGACAACTCACGGGTCAAGGTAGTGCTGTTTTCGCATTAGAAGTAAAGATTAGGTTAGCGTTTTTGTTGTTCTGCCTTCATCCGCATTATCTTAGCAGTCTTGAGTGCTTTGTGGGCTATAGTGGAATGTGGCCGGGTCGGTATGGCGCTGGTGTGTTGTTTTGTACCCTGCATCCCTGGGATTGATGGTTCATCTTTGGTTTCAGTCCATCCATAAGCCGCCTGCTTTGCATTTCTCGTCCTTGCTTGTTGGTATATTTCGTTAGTTGGTCTGTTGATAAACTGCACAAATAAACTGAGATATTTTACTATCTTTTAGGCACAGTATCGTAGATGTATGGTAAGGACAGGTATCGATGCATAATTCTTTCAGAGGATGTGTTTTTGTCTACGAATTCATTGTTATTAGAGTCGGTGTTCAAACATTGAATACTCGCTCACTTGTGGTCTCTCACCCATGTTTGCTTCGGTGGGTGCATGCGTGACTGATCTTTGTGGGGGATGGCTGATATCCTCTACAGTCTTTGAAGTGGGGCATTAGGGTGCGGACCTCCTAGGTCTGACGAGGCTTCGGAAACCAAGACTCCCTTAGAATTACCTTTTATACTGGGAACTCGCGTGAAAATGGGCTATCACTAGTTGCGTCGTTCCCGTTTGACTGGGGCGTTTCACTATTTCCAGACCCCGTTGTATGGATTCATTCAGGCTACATGCGGGCCGATTTTATTTCGGTGTTGTAGGCGAGTTGTATGGGCAACTCTGTAAGGATTGAAGGACGATCGAAAGAGCGACCGGTGTCTCAATGTGGTTTATGACAGGTGGATAGGTCGTGAGACTCGGTCTGCTCTGCTGACCGGTGATAATGGTCCCGTTTTTGATCTACTCTGCGCGTTGTGCTAATTGAATTCATAATGTGTGTCATTATTGTATGCGTCTCTGACGATTATATCAAACAAAATTGTTAGGCCGGCCAATAAAATATAGTTACATTATTCTGAGGCGAGTGATTGGAGTAACGGTCGCTCGCGCTGTGGTGACCGCTGATGCAAACACTTGTATGGACGACTCTGGTGGAATACTGCGCGTTATAGTGATGTGTGGGTGACATTCGTACGTCACACATGCTCGCTCGTGCCAATCTTACTTTCTCAGTAGTGTCCGCTGAGGCAGCTGCAGAGGACTCTTGCTTAGTGGCCTACCCCTTTCTGTTTGAAGAGGCCATTTCAGGTTTTTTTGGAGCAAGCGCTGGTCTCGAGACAGGGGGTGGATTAAATATATTTTTGTGTTTGCACTTTAGTTTGGTGGGGGAGCGAGGTGGTTTTGGTGTTAGATGGTGCGTGCGAGGACGCTGCCTCGCAGAATGGGGCACATGGAGGGTGGTATGAGAGCGGCTCTTGCAGTGAGCAGGTCTGCGCACGGTTCGGATCCTGGCTGTTTTCTGATGTCTTTGCTAAAGCATTCGCCGTGCTTTCGTAGTTTGTCTGTATGACTACTTGTCGTTTAGCCCAATTATTACGGATAGTTTTCTATGTTGTTTGTCTCTTCTCTGTGCATTATTTTTTGTTTTTGTTCTTTTTTTATGTAGTTTATAATTGTAAAGGTATTATGATAATACTCTTACATCTTGATAAGTTTCATGTCAAAATTATGACTTTTTTTATGTGTATGGTAAGAAACGTGCCACCTCATCTGTGTGTAGACAAATAAATGTATGAATGGATTCTTGAGCAAATAAACATAATTGTATACAAAAATATATGATGGAGGATACAATTGACAAGGTTGTACCATTCTTTTGTATTAGTGATGCGATGGCGGCCCATCGGCT
>NW_011368051.1:20051-25970 GCF_000735185.1 Notothenia coriiceps | reverse complement strand
GGGAGCTCCATTGGACCTTATTTCGGAAAAAGTATGTATTGAAGTCAATGGAGGGAGAAAGATCATCTTTCGATCCCGTTTGAATTTTGCCACGAATTACACATATGATGTTTGCCAATTTAAAAGATAATTTTGCAAGTCTAAAACATTTTTTTCCGTAAAACTGTATCACTTTTTTTGTGTGAAACCACTCAACGAACTACATCTCCCGTCTCGCACCACACACCAAGACGGCGGTCACGTTGGCACATTTCACTTCTTTCTTTCAGAATGAGGCGAAAAGTATTAAAAGAGGTGAAAATCACTACTCTAGGCATGTTGAGAGCTGTACATACACACAAGGGGAGTTAGTCGGTTCCGTAAGAGCCAGCATGCGGGACCGGGATTCTGGGATTTGTAGTCTTTCTAGTTGCATATTTTTCATAGTCTTATATTTCAACAGTTTTAAGAAAAACTGTGACTTTTTTGACATGGAAATAATTTGTTTAGATTGACAAACATCATATGTGTAATTCATGGCACAATTCAAACGGGATCGAAAGATACGTTTTCTCTCTCCATTGACTTCAATATACATAATTTTTGCGAAATAAGGTCCCATGGACCGGAAGTAGATGGGCGGGACTTCGGCTCTCTATAAGGTCCCATGGAGGTCCACCCTAAAGGGAGGGAATTCGCCTCTCTATAAGAGCAGAAGGGGATTTTCTCCAGTAGTAAGCCTTGTCTTTTGCTGTTAGTAACACACACCATTCAAGTTTGGCACCTTCTCCCCAGTTCAATAAGCAAGAGAGAGAGAAAGCAGCGGTAAAGGATCAGTTACGCAGCGTCCACACGACGGCGTGCGTTGAAGCTTCCCGGTGAGCTTGTCTGAAACTCGACCAACAACCAATCACATGAATCTCCCGCCCCGGACACGCGGTTTGATTGGCTAGAGCTTGTACTGGCATATGATTTGATTGGCTGACGCTTCCGCCGAAGCTTCAAAAGTTGAACATTGCTCAAGTTTTGAAGCGAGCAACGCGAGCAAAGCGAAGCAACGCTCCCACAATGCAGTTCGGCAAAGCGCGACGTCACCCCAACCCCGTCAACGCACGGCGCTGTGTGGACGGGCCGAGAATGGGGATGGGAAACACGTATCTTCCCTCAAAGTTAAAAGAATACATTTGGAACAGTCCGGCAGTATTTTGCTCTGTTATGTCCGTGGCTGCGATGGCCAGAGTGACCCATACCACGGCAGAGGAACATATAGTAACAAATGAAATCACGAATCAAAAATAAAACTTGGTTTAGCCTGAAATTAGTGGGCAGTTTCAGGGTTTTCCCTTTTGCCAGTCTGTTGTTTCGGGGAAGTAGCTACCTTAAAAAGACATAGAAAGAGGTTGAATACAGATATAATCAGACAGACAGTGTGAAAAAGCAATTTGTTTTTTAACATTTTAGCATGTAAACACGTTCAAGAAGAAACCAAAAAACAACTATAAACTCACATTAGCCCAATTAAAACAACATACATCAATGTCTCTGCATACTCCTATAAGTGCTGGCATGTCTCCATAGTATCCAAACATTTCAGTGTCAAGTTCAGTTTCTGTGCACACACACATACATACTGCACAATCACAGCATACGCATACAGCAGGAGCAGCGCCCAGAGTCGAACGTGTGGTTGAGAGAATCTGGACCCAGTTCGCCTTGATAAATGTTTGCCGCCAGTTGTCATGACGATAGGTGGTCAGACAGGCTTGTGGTAAAGTGTCATATATAAACCCCAATGAAAAAGGAACCAGAGAAGGGAGGACAGGACAGGGAAAACAGGGAACGATGGTACAGTTTTGCGGATTGGGAAGGGAGAGGGGGCCTTGTGGGAGAGCTATAGTGTGTGTGTGTGTGTGTGTGTGCGTGTGTGCGTGCGTGTGTTTTATGAGAGAGGGTAAAAGAAAGGAGCAATGTATGGTTTATGAGAGAATGAGTGAAATAGGAGGATGACAGAGAAAATCAGTAGCAGAAGTTGTTATCGGAGGCCCAGTTTGTTGTGGAAAGCAATTTGGAATCACAGAGGGTGGGTGATCTTGCCACAAAAAAAGCCAGAAACATTTTACAACACTGTATAAGAAGGGTCGTGGGATAGTAAAGGAGTACGCGAAATGTTGCAACAAGGCTGGATAGAAAGATTTGTATTCCTTCTGGTTATGAAAACGAAATATTTAGTATTAAGGAATAACTCTCTCCTTGGCTAAGCATATTCCCATAGGTGAAGTGTTTTAAACATCTGCGCAGAATCAGGTAGTTGGCTGAATCTCAACAAATTCACTGGAAGTTTGGACGTTGAAATATTACAGGCTCACAAAGATTTGCAGGATGAGCAGAAACAAGACTTATGTAACGGCTGTACATTAGCACCGAGGTTAAATGCTAATGTTGACCTTATTCACCACTTATATCTTCAAATTAGCATTCAGGTGAATCTGAGGAGGATTGTCGTTTACATTGCAGGTGTTTTGCCATAAGCTAAAGTATTTAACTAATTCAAGTTTTGACCTACTAATGACAAATTAAATGTTATCACTAAAGTTAACATGAATGTGTTTCCCACTTTTCATATAAATGATTCCCATATTTGTTGACATTGAACTCAAAACCCCAAATCCGAAACCTTATTGTGTCAAAAGTTAAAGGAACCCCAAAGTCAACACAACTCATCCTTTGGGAAACATGGTAATGTGTACGCAGTTATATTGCAATCTATCAAATGTTGGTTGAGATATTTCAGACTGAGCCAAAATGGTAGAGAGCGTTGGAGAACTGATGCTGATAGCATGAATATAAAAACTCCCATATTTGTAGCAGTAGACAGCAGTATGTGAGAAAGGCAGAAGCAGAGATTGAAGAGAAACATTGAACATATCTAGTTTCCCTCTCAAAACCAAGTGGAATCCCCCTTTGATTGGACTGGCCGAGGTAACTGTCTGTGTGGGTGGTGTCAGTGTGTATTTGTGGGGAAGTATCTATAAAAGTATGTGAGTAGCTTGTGTATAATCACTGTGCAGGGTTCTGGTCTTGGTCCCCATCTGGATTACTTTTCTACAGTGGAATCACCAGAGCTACCTACAGTAGGATGCTGCTGAATTACATGTCAACTCAAATTTATTTAGAAATCCCCTTAAGCAAAACACATCCAACACACCCTGCTTTCCCGGGCTTCAAATAACATACAGTAAATGCACAAGTGGGACAAGTTAAATACTATCTGTCACGAGTAGCTTAGTGTTTCTGATACTTAACTGGAAATACTACACAAAGATGCTCTTTAATTGAGGTGAAATTGTGTATCTAAAGGAAATGGCAAGGTGGGTTTGTTTCCTGTCCCCTACTGACATCAGCAAACACTTCTCCTGAAACAGGAATGTTGTGTAGATCCATTTGTCATCAGTATGTACTCTGCAGTTTACACATTTTAATACAGAAAATGATCCAAGTGTAAAACAAACACGTCACGGCCTTGGTGTCAGCCTGAAGTTTACTCAGACCATACGTTTTTCATTTGTGGTTTATTGTGAAATGTCTCAACTACTATTTTTAGGATGAAATTAAGTAACTTTGGTTATAACTTAATTAGTGGCATCAACAGATCAATATTTCTATTTATAAAATCTTTATGTCAATCTATTTCCTGTCCGCCTTAGCAAAACTAAATGTAAAACTATACTTCACATGTTGGCATGCTAACACGCTAAACTAAGATGGTATATCATAAACATCATAGTCGTAGTTTCACTCAGATAAGCATAGGCAACATTTAATCTATGTAGTTGTGAATGAAGCTAGCAATATGTTTTTTTTTTCTGAACATTTAGATTTTCCCATTCAGACATGTTTCTAAGTTGTTTAATTTTACCAGTTGGAACATGTTTTCTTGCCTCACTTTACACCCAAACACAACTCTGTGAACTGTCTGACTACCATCTTGTTTCTCTGTCTTCTCTGTGTCTCCCTCACCTCTCTCTCGTTGAATGAAGGGCAGGCTTGTGTGTCGCAACAGGGGGCTCACTATACTCCATAGTTTTTCTAACCCACACCCTTCCCTGCCTCTTCTCTCCCCTCTCCTCTCCCTCTTTCCCCTCAGACTGAACTCCCATTTTCCAGAGGTTGCCTTTGGTCACTCTGTTTATCCATCTTTTTCAGCCCCCCTTCTCCCAACCTGAATCCCCTCTCCCAAGGCAAAAAGGAAAAATAATAATCTGACTCTGCACTGTATGTACGCTTGTGTACACACAGTGCCCAGCTTCATGTTTTACTCATTTTAAAGGCTGATTCACATTGTTAGTTCAACCCGTATTCTTAGCGCCTTTAAGTAAAAATGCAACATATCAGGAAACACGTTTATTCACTTTCTTACCGAGAGATCGATGAAAAGATTGATTCTACTCTCATATTTGTACAAGAAATTGTTACTAAAAGGTAGTCCGGCACAGAACCGCAAGTGATCTATCATTTTAAAACAAGATATAACTTGTTATTATGTTAGCTTCACATGCTGTTAGGACCATTTTGTTACTTTTGGCCAGAGCAAGGCTAGCTGGTTTCCCCTATGTTCTGTCCTTATGCTAAGCTAAGTAAGCTCTAGGCTGTAGCTTTATATTTTATTCTTCTTTTGGTCATCTGTGTAATAATCGTTTCTGTTATGTCTTTCAGGGTTGTGCCAGTGTTTCAACATTGATGTAAAGAATCCTCGCATCTTTACCGGTCCAGAAAACGCTCTGTTTGGCTTCTCTGTTTTACAACATGAAGACGGCGGAGAGAAATCGTAAGTTTCTTTTAGAGTGAATGAAGAAAGAACAACAAATAAGTACTATACAACTATCATAATTGTTACACAAAGAGGATGATAATAAATGACTCACTGTGTCCTTGAAGGATGCTGGTCGGTGCTCCGTGGGACGGGCCGCCCAACAACAGGAAAGGAGATGTTTACAAATGCATTGTGGGAGAGGAGAGGAACTCAAACTGCAGCAAAATAAATCTAGGTGAGAAAAGCAAATATCCTTCACATGTAGGCCTACATTCTCACTGATAAGTTACCCAGATGCTACAATAAACTGTTTATCTATCTATCTCAGGTGAGACTGCTCTCCAGAACGTTTCTAAAAACCTGAGGAATTCTCACCTGGGAATGACGCTCACTCCAGACTCGCCTGATGGATTCCTGGTATGTGGTTTCAACACTGAAAAACAATACATTTTATTTTTATTTTGTAGGCATTCCATTCTCATGATTTAGCTAGTATGAAAGGCTGTGGTGAGACCAGGTTATTTGTGTATGTCTGAATTGTAATGAATCATCTCTGCTGGTGGGTTTTTATTTGACCTTAGTTATGAGCTTGAATGTGCGTAACAACAATCCCTCACTTCATTTGCACATTTACAAAGTCAAAAACATATACCTAATTGGTTGACTGAACTGCTTGCCTTAACTGCTTTGAATGCATACTGTATGCACAATACTGTAATGCCTTTATTTGTGTTGGCTGTGTAAAGCCTGCCCATCTCTGGAAAATGTTTGTTCCATTTTATGGACTAAAGTAAACAGTTTGTTCTCAATTTAAAGTTAAATCTCAAAGCAGGTCAAGTGCATGTCCTTAGTTTTGAAACTTTAGTTAACCCCCCCCCCCCTTACTTTGGTGTTCGTGGTCAAATTTGACCGGTCCTGTTTGAACTGCTATTACATTAACACAAAAACCATTAATCATCACCAAATCTCATTTAACTCCCTTTCAAACTGTAAATATGGTATCAGACTACTGGTATACATGAACAACTGCAGTAAATATACAAAGAATAGACACTGAACATGTATTACGTGTTCCAGGTGTGATCCATGTGGGGGGATGGGCAGATAAGAGCGGGAAATGTGTCAGATTG
>NW_011368051.1:0-20011 GCF_000735185.1 Notothenia coriiceps | reverse complement strand
ACTACTCTACTCTACTCTACTCTACTACGTACTACTACTACTACTACTACTACTACTACTACTACTACTACTACTACTACTACTACTACTACTACTACTACTACACACTACTACTACACACACACACACACACACACACACACACACACACACACACACACACACACACACACACACACACACACACACACACACACACACACACACACACAGGTGTACAGGGCCTACAATTTCCACACTTTTGTTAGCACCCTGTATGTAATGTAAATGTGAAGGGCGGGGTGTACAGTGGGTGTGGTCATTGAAAATGTGTTCTGATATATGTTCTTCACAGAAAATGAGCCAAGGCCATTGAGTGTGAGTGCGAAATAATAATTTATCATGTCATTTTTCTTTAGATGGATAATGAAAACGGGTCCCACAGATCCGAACACCATACAAGGGTTAAATCAAGCATGAAGCCTTCTTTACAACTAGAAATACAGAAAAAATACAACAAATGTGTTTGCTGTAAAGATAAAAGGAAATCTTTATTTTAGACAAAGCTGAATATACATTTTATGATTGTGACATGACTAAAAAGCCAACGTTTTTAAAGTCATTGTGCAACCCAAGGTATCTATAGTCATACTGAAACTCATAATGTTTCCGCTTTTCAAATCTCCACCTCAAATCATTCTGCGCATAAACCAACCATGTGTAAAGTATTCAAATGCAATATCAGGGATGTTTTATTAAATAAACAATATAACAATTAAAATTGAGTCATGTTACTGCATGTAGCTCAAAACCTACATAAGTAAAATTACTAACACATGTCTCTTCTTTCTTTTAACGTTCAGTCAAAGCATAACAATATTGTATCACTGAACATGGCTCAATTTCAACACTAAATGTAACAGTTTCTGACGAAACTGTGTGATGGCCTATTTTACATACCATTTGTAATAAAGACATGGGTCTGTAAAGTCCTTTGCTCTAAATAAACTTGAGTAAGGTGAAATTGGAAATAAGGCATATAAATGGCACAAACAAGAGAACAGAGTAATGCATCTGGCCAGTAAATGCATTTTTCTTCTGTCAAGCAAACAAACAGGTAACATAAAAACAAATATTTTAGTAATGCCAAGGTTGTGTAGTACACACCAGGCAGTGACCACAGCAAGGACAAAAGTTATGGTTCACCTCCAAGGACTTCGACAGGAGGCACCTCCATCGCCCCTTCAGTAGCCCGAAAGCGCGCTCTATGATGCTGCGCGCTTTGGCATGGCAGCCGTTGAAGCGGCTCTGTTCTCTCCCCTGTAATGGCTCCCGATACGGAGTTACGATGGTTATTGGGTGTACTATGCAGGGGTAGCCACTAGGGCTGCACGATTTGGGGAAATAATCTAATTGCGATTTTTCTGACAGATATTGCGATTGCGATTTGCGATATTTGTTTTTAAGTGACCCAACGGAAGTTAATTGTAAAATGCGACCATATTTCCGGCTAGGAAGGTCGTATCAACGTGCTCCCATCTCTAGCACCCCCGCAGCCAGAGCTACGAGTGAAAGAACTAAACTTACATGAAACTTCTGTTGGGTTGCTTTAAAGTCAAGCTTCAGTCTTCAGATTCACCCTGTAATATATGTAAAACATGTGATGGAGCATTACTAACCTGACTCAGATGCTTTGTTTCACCAAACCATCTAAAGCTCCATTGGAAGCCATTTGGAAAGGGCAGGCACTTTCAAAAGCACTTGGCAGGTGATTACTAACCTTCCAGAGTGAAAATGCGATCTCCCAGGGCGTCCACAATGTCATTGAGCGCGGCTTCATCGGTCACATTGAAAAAGTATTTCTCCTCTGGGTCGCTGGCGATAGACTTGATCTCCTTAATAAACGTCTCAGGGTCCTGCTGTCGGCGGATGTAATGACCCAAAACCTGGAGGCCAGCGTGAGAGAAAAAGTGAGAGGAAAACGATTTTAGAGAAGAGAATACGGTAAATGAATAAGCAGATAACACAAGCACTTTACAACATTGACAACATTAAGCTGGAAGCAGAGTAAGGAGGTGAAAGCAACAGAAACAGAGCACTTGCACAGACACTTTGGCATGTATCAGAGAAATCACTTCTCCATGTTTCTGAGGGATAATGAGAGGTATCATATAAGTCTGAAGGAGGACAAGAGATGTATTCTAAAGTAGCATAAGAGTTTCCTGGAACTGAAAATAAACAAACTCCATAGGTGCATTACTGCCTGTGTAACCTAATAGTAATTAAACAATACCTAAAGGCAACTCGAAAACATAAGAACGAAGGAAACGGTATCCACCAGAGATTTGTAAATTAGGAGCACAGCCCTAGCTGAGAGGTGAAGAGATGACTGATGCATAGGACATATTGTAGCAGCAGTTGCTTGTGGCTTAACGCCTGAAGTAAAAATGAGAAAATTCCATAAGAGAAATCAAAACCAGGAGTCTCCCCCTGTGACTCCAGCTGCCACGCTAACTAAGGAAATCCTCTGTTTTCAAAGGGCAAGGGATGTGGAGGGGTTTAGTGTGTAACGTGAAGAGAGCTTTCATATAAAGATGTACATTCAGATCTGGTAAATTCCTCTCAGGCTGCTGCTGGCTTTCACATAATCATAAACAGAGAAATAGAAGAATAAAGACAGGAAAGAGAAAGCCATAGAATATAAAACAAATTTCTAGATTTAATAGGACTTGGAAACGCAATGTAATTTGAATATATGAATACAATTGTACATACATGGCCCTGCTTAAACTGCTCTCCCACAAACACACACACTTCAGGCACTAATGTATAAAACACAGACTGCGATCTTGTTTTGGAAGATCTGTCCTCCCATGTGAGCCATTTTCACTCCACACGCACACAACCTACACACAGGCACTGCACAGAGAGCAGCATCAGAACATGGGCTCTATTACAAGAAGTGCTTACCTGTCATCACTTTTTGAGAAAACATTGACCACAAAACCCACCACATTTTATCTTGTTTTCTTCATACAGCTTTGTTTGTTTCCTTTTGTATTACAGGTTCTATACCTATCCTGTTGACTGTTTCTCTGACTGTCTGTTTCCGTCTCTCAAATTAAGGTTACATTAACCCTAACATTAGGTTGTTCACATGCAAAAGTTAGTAGCGAATCACATTTACCTAAATGTACTCAAGTCATTTTAAGTGAATTTAACTGAAACTGAAAGAGCAGTTGTTTTGCGGTACACTTTTTACTCTTACTCTTTTTTTACCCTTACTCAAAAGCATTTTCAATAGAAGGTATGCACTTCTACTCCATTACATTAAGCTATGCACAAACTACAACACTTGAAAATCTATAGATGGTCTCGGGAGAACATCCAGAGATAGCCTGAACACACACAAGCCTCTCCTTTGAGGATTAAGTTATTGACAAGCTTTTTCTGGTCACTTTGTTTTAAGGGATTAAACTTTACCTAAAAGTATGTATTTAGTCATTAACATGTTTCTGGATTTGGCACTTTAAGGACAATTAAGGTGCATTTCATATTCATAATTACCTTTTGAAACAAAATACATTCATTCCGTCCGTATGTGAGTATTTTTTTAAGAGACACATTTTTACTATTCAAGTAGTTATTTGACTAGATTATTATTAATGAACAATACTTTTCCTTAAGTACATTTTAGTAAGTGGACCCTTCCCTTTCACTGTGTGGTGGATGGATTGCCATGAAATTAGGCACCATGGATAACTAGCACAGAACAAACCAACCAAGCTGTATACAACCCAAACATCAGTGTTATCCAAACACAATGGGACCTCCTAGGTTTTGTAACTGTTCTCCATCCATAACTTACTAGGTATATCTGATCTTCATCGTCTACAGATATTTCTAAAGTGGCACTCCCCCTGCTCATTTCTCCTTTTCTGTGGTCCCCATTGGGGTCCCCAGCGTCTCTTGTGGGGAAGGGAGAGGTCTGCATCCCGCCCGGCCACCAGTCTGTCTGCCCCTCTGACACTAAACCATGCCGCCACTCAGTGTGCTTCTGTGTGTTGAGGGGGTCGGGTGGGGTTGGAAAGGAAGAGCTTTAGTTCCCACTCTGCTATTTTAGTAGACCAAAGGGGGTCATTTAGTCATTTAGGGGTGTTATTTTTTGGGGAGTGGTATTGTGTGGTTTCTTGAGGGAGTATACGCTCACCATACCACTTTCACACAATGTGTGAGGAATGTCAGGGATGCTCTACACACCCCACTGATAGTTAGTTGTTTGTGTGTTTTCCACATAGCTTCACTCATGTCATTGTACAAAGGACCTAAAACTCCAGATATAAGGATGATCTATTATCAGAATGACCATAGAGAGCTGATGAGATGTACTCACAGCGATGGCATATCTGGTGATGTTTCTGCTGATGCACTCACTCAGAGCGCCTTCCAGCTCCTCCCCGTCGTGTGACTCTCCGTCCGTCACTACGATCATGACCTTGTCGGCCCCATCCCTCGCTCCACGCTCAGCACTGAACGCCTCTGTGCTACAAACAAAGAAAGCAACAGACTGAGGTTAAAGAATATCATGCTACTTTGCTAAAATATCCATCTAAATGATCTTGAACCAAAAACAGAGAACACAAGAAAGAGTGTGAAGAAAAATGAGCAAGGAGTGAAAGAGCCAGAGGGAGAGTGGGGATACGAGGGAGTGTCAGACACATTCATAAAATCTCAAATAAACATAAGATAATATACAATTTCAAATTCTTCTCTGAGAAAATGAATAGCCAGCAAAACAATGAAAGTTGGATTGAAGTTCCTTCCCTTCAAGTAAGATAAACAAGTGGTCCAAATCACAACTGGTCTTTCCCACAACGATATTAGTCATAATTGGCACGCATACATTAGCTGCAGGTTGACTCGATTTGGTCATCGCATGCAGCGTGCGTGTGTCATTGCACACAGCGACCGCATCTGTGCATACCCATCAAGGTTGTGCCATGATACAGAGAGGAAATCTAAATGACAAACACACGGACAGACCAAGCCGCACCCTGTTTGTCTGCGAGAAACCTGTTCTCAGTGGGACCTCAGACCAACACACACACACACACACACACACACACACACACACACACACACACACACACACACACACACACACACACACACACACACACACACACACACACACAGTAGTCACAGCAAGTGAACTCAGTCATTTTCAGTCCTAACTCCAGCCCTTGTCTAAATATAACATTGTGGTCAGCCGCAAGAAACTCAGAGTTAAAAACAACCGTTTCCCCTATGCAGTCTCCAAATTACATAGGGTGCCGAGAAGGAGAAAGGAGAAGTAAATAGGAGAGAGAGGTGAAAGAGAAATATTGGAGTATAACAAATTAATGAGAAAGGCTGGATGAAATGCAGATAAACCTTAAGGTTACAAAAAGTATCAGAAAAGAGAGGAAAAACGAAAGAAGGTCATTTATAGGGAAAGAAAGAAATTGGTCATCCAAATTAAAAGAAAACAAAAGACAGTCATTTCAGGCTAAATATTACATCTGTAAAGTACAAGTCCTGCTCTGGTGTGGTATTAGGGTGTGTGGTGTTAAGAAATGTAAGATTGATTGACGTACAGTGAAATAAAAAAGATCAGAAGGATACAAAAGATGGGAGAAAAGTAGAGGAGAAAACTGTAAGGAGAAAACAAACAATAAGAAGGAAAAGTAGGAAGCACGAAAAAAAGGTGAGAGTAATAAGAGATGTGAAGAAGCAAGGAGAGATGCAAGAGGAGAGAAAGTGAGTGGAGCTAATTGGGAGGCCTGGTTGTATTTACAAGCCATTTTATGAAGTCAAAGCAGTGTGGTAATGACACAGCACAGTGGTCTGTGTGTGTACCGTTGGTGTGTATGTGAGTGAGCCGGAGTCTTAGACGGGTGGAGCAATATAAGAATTAGTGGCTTATCCAATTGTAGACGGCTGTTTGATGTTCATGCATTGGTCTGTCATTTACTTTGAATTCAAATTGTCCTCTGTGCACTCGATTAATGACATTTACATGTCAACATCACGCTGTGAGAAACCTACTTTTACAGTCTATGCTTTTTTCCATTCAGACATTTTTGTATTTCGAGCTCATTCGCTTAAGGGTTACCTAATTATAATTTGTTGGCATTATTTAGCTGAGAAGATCAATACCACCCTCAAGTCTGCATGAGTAAATATAACGCTACATTAGATTTGTTTGCCATTTTTTAGACAATAAGCAGGCCAAACAGTTAGCATGGCTTTCCAACAGTAATACAATCCACCTTCCAGCACCTTTAACTCTCACTAAATAACACGTTATGTGCTTTTTGTAATCTGTACAAAGTTTTAAAACAATGTGTTACAGTGTACAGGGGTTAGGAGATAGAGCATGAATGGATGCTGTGGAAGTTGAAGTGCAAGTATGTCTAGTCTTAGTCAAATAAAATCCTCAAATTTGTAACTTAAACTCTGACTTCAGGGCAAGTCTCAAGGTTTAAGTCTACAGTTCTTCAGTGTACTGATAGTCCACACAAAAAATTAAATGATAAAGAGCTTCCAGGGAGATATATTTAGGAGGTATAGCTATGTTCTTAGGTTTAGGGTTAAGTTTATAATAAGTACAAGGTTAGGGTAAAGGTTAAAGGTCAAACATGCAGTAAAGAGGGCTACAGTTGAGGTAAAGGGGACCAAGGAATGGATGTGGTGAATGTCAGCCCTTAAGAATGTAAGAATAGTCATAAAATGTGAACTTGAGTGTCTGTTTTGAGTCTTTATAAATGGTCTGTGTTGTTAATGTGTGTCTGTGTGTATTGTACAGTAGACCTGGGTGTCTGTGTGTGTACTTGTACAGCTGTAGGAGCCCGGCTTGGCTGGCCAGGCGGGGTCAGGCTGTGCCACACCTGCAGCAGTGCTGAGTCGGCAGCCGCCGGGTCCAGCTCAGCTAATCTCAGTGTTTTTCTACCCCGTCACCTTCCTGCCTGGTGCCAGCGCTGCTATCTGTCCATCTGTATGTGTGCGTGTATGAGCAGGAGTGCTGCTATGACCTCCTCTCAAAGTGATCTTAAATTATTTCAACACTGGAAACCTGGGCTTGATTTCCTACACACACACACTTGAGAAACATTTCTAAAGATTTGACTTCCGACGAACAATTTCTAAGTTTTTTCTTTTTTATTAGTCTACTGATGTGTTCTTACTATTTGACATTGAAAGATAAATAAGCAACGAAAAGTTACGAGTAGGAGCGTCTGGATTTCCCGTCACTGGTGTTGTAATGCCACAATTTTACTGGCTCCAATTTCCAGTCACTGCTTTTCAACTAACTTTAAATATTTCCTCTTAACCACTCCAACTTTTACCTTTTAAATGAACCAGAAAACAGGAACTTAGCAATTACCTGTGTGTGTGAGTGTGTGTGTTTGTGTGTCTGCCTGCCTTTGTGTAAGTTGAACACCTCTCCAAGACACACACATCCTAAAAAGGAATCCGTGGCCACACATCGGGTCTGGGTGTGGTGCTCCATGTGGGTATGACTTTAATAAAGCAGGAATTTTATTTTGAAAAGAAAGAGATATTTTAAGACATAGACGTTTTGACTGAGCCACTGACCCTCAACCTATGGAGCTGTTTTTTTAGACTCAGGTTTCCAGCTCAAATACCCTCAGCAGACTTCTACGAAGATGAAAACGTAGGCAACACATGTTAAAGAAGAGTATTTTAAAGATGGTATACAGTGGCATTCTAGGTGGCATTCATAAATGTTTTACTTTTAAGCTTTAATTTGGTCTCCACCAACTCCTGAGGGCTATACCTGTCTCTTTAGCTCCTAAACGCTCCACTACGTTCACTAGCTAGTCCCTAACCTTCTCTGCCTGCTGATGCTGGGAAAGTGGCGTATAGTGAGTTGTCAGAGATCGAGTTTAGGGTTTATTAATGTATATATGTGTGGGTTTTTCACTACTTTAAATTACGAAAAGTCATTTGGTCAGAACAAAATATTGATTAGAGCAACATTAGAGAAGACATAATAAGCACATTTCAAGTTCAAATTAATATGTTGGGAGTATAATACAACATGTTTACATTTTTTAATGTTCCAAAGTACTTAATTGTAATCATACTGTCGCCAAGTATGGTCTGTTCTCATTGTTTTTCAAGAAGGACAGGGGGTGGCATATTCTAATGCGTGTTCATGTGACATAGGAAGGGGAGCAAAAACTTGAATGACTTGTTGAATCAGTGACCAAGCATCTTACAAAAAGCTGATTGGGTTTTCTGTTTTCACAGTTTGGGGCAGGCACTCTAGATACCAATATGTATATGTATACAACAATTGAAACAGGGATTTTACTTTATACATCTCCTTTAAGTACACAATGTAACACAACTAATCCTTGTGTAATTTCCTGGTCAGCTGTAAATCAAAAGCAGCCTGGTGAGATCATATACTGGAGCATATTACAGACTATAAGAAAATAGACCTCATTGTCATTATAACTAAAAATTACACAGTGACATATTTAGAAAAAAATAACAAAAATGTTATAGCAAAATCAAAACAGCCAGACAGTTTCCAGCGAGCCTGCCAAATCTACAGTATGTACAGTATAGCACAAGGAGCATCAGCCAGTCAGACTGCAGTAATAGTGATTGACAGGCCTACCAGGCAGTCTGGATAGCGAATGCCGTGCGCGTCTCTCTTCCCTCCTGTCTGCTGATGTTCTTTGCGGCCTCCACAACCGCCTGTGTGGTCTGGTAGTCCTTCAGAGACCACTCGTGGACTGCTACCTCACCATACTGCAGTATACCAACCTGAATGCACACACATACACAAACACATAAGTATTTCAACAATGCCACATGTTCATGGTTGTGCTGACATTTAATCGTGGAAAGCATCATCTGAGACTCTTGTTTCTGGTGAGCTATCTCTTTAAGTATAAATCCTGTTGTTAAAGCAAACAGTGCACTTGGGGAATTTTTGAATTCATTCAAAAACCAAAGCTATTTCCTTTTCACCTCACATTGCCTGCTACCCCTTACCCTCCCTTTTCAAAACCCAAACCCCTTCTTGTTGTTCAGCTTAAAAAAACGTCCCCAGTTCCCCCCCTCCGACTTCCATTCCTCCCTAACCTCAAGCTAGTGCTGCTCACGTCTCTTTACATTACTAAAGCAATCCATTTTGGTCATTTTTGCCATACTAGTTCTTTATACGTGTCACTGTGCATGTTTTCACTCAAGGGACTATATTGTCTTACTCTTCTGGGCAACAGCTATGGGGTTCCAGAGATTTATGTGGGGGACTCACTCAGAATCTAACCCACAAGTTTCTATTACTAATGTAAATGATATTTATATGCAGTGCAAATACACATGGACATGCAATTTTACCTGCATCTGGTCCAAGCTGATGTGGAACTTGCTGAGGATGTTGCTGAGAAAGTTCTGGACTTCATACCAGGGGTAGATACTGTTAGAGCCATCCAGCACAATCACAATGTCCATGTATGTGGAGCACCCTGCCACACGAGGGGGTTACAAAAAAACATTTGGTTGGCAAAAACAGGCCCATGCAGCTTGATTCTCTGCCTCAATGTGTGTGTGTGCAAATGTGTGGTTACTTTGCGCTGTGGGAGCGATGGCCTCTCGTGGCTTTAGGTCATCGCTGACAGAGGCACAGATGCCAGTGCTGAACATAGACGTACCACACTCCTGAGACCACAGAGGGGCACATGCCTGACAAACACACACAGGCAAAGACATCAACATCTTTCTGACAGGTGAAACATTCTGAATCATTCTGAGTTCCAAATGTTTGTGTTATGCTCACAAGAAGTGTAGGTGTTTTTTTTGTTGGTTATAAAAGGGTTTTAACGCGTAGACAAATGTGGTTAGGTGACTGAATAAACACAGAAAAAATACCAAGTGAGGGCAAATGGGGAACAAAAAGCAAACAAGTCATGAGAGTTTCCAGTAATGGAAAACTACAATGGTGTGGTTTGGGGGACAGAGAAACGAGGGAGAGGCAGAGAGTTGGAGGCTATTGTTGACTCGCTGGCAGTCACTTTTGTCGAGAGTGGTTAAACAGAGCTCCAACACCAGACCAGAAGAGCAATTTAAATCTGAATGTGCTAAATAAAAGGGGCTGAAAGTGGGGGGGGGTCGTAAAAAAAAATATTTCTGTCTTCAAAGCACGCCGTTTATTTGGCTTTCATACCAAGAGGGAGCAAAAAGGGGGGAAGTGCGGAATGAAAAGATAAAAGAGAAACTCATGCAAACGGTAGAGAGACAAAAGGGAGAGACCAAAAATGGGTGAAATGAGGGAAGAATGAGAAAAAGAGAAACATCCTGGTTTTGCTCGCCCTGTCATTATAGACGGGTTTCTCCTCAGGCACATAGACAGGCAGGGAAGAAGGGATGGAGCGAGGGATGAGAGAAAAGAAGGAGGGAGATCACAGAGGAAAGCGAGAGAGGTGCAATGGCTTTTGGTAGGTCTGTCATTAACAAAGGTCCGGAGACGCATTCCGATCCTGTTATAGACCTGACCACTAGGGTTAAGATAAACACACACACACACACACATTGAAGTAGGCTAAACTGGATGGCGTTCGTGAACTGTACACGACTCCACACCCAGAGCAGCAGTAAAATCAGACACCAAAACATGTGAGCACAATTGCTTTACTTACACACACACACACACACACACACACACACACACACACACACACACACACACACACACACACACAAAAGTAACAAAGTAAGTCAAACACACGCACACAACACACATTTCTCCTTTTTAGCCCAGTTAGACGTGTATTCCTACGGGAGGAATTGGAGAGCAACAGCGAGATGTGTGTATCAGAGATATAGAGTGTTAGAGACTCAGACTCATGTTAACCCTCCTGTTGTCTTCGGGTCAAATCTGACCTTTTTACTACTTTCATCAATCATAACCTTTTTGTTTTACATTTGATTGCATTAAGGCTTTATGATATCCTTCACAGTAGACATTTGAACATAAGAAATTGCTGATCACCACCTTCATTGCATTTTGGATGATTTAGTCAACTTTGTAGCACCCATGGTGTTCCCGGTCAAAAATGACCACCATAAAGAAAAGGAATTAGTAACCATCCGGATCAGATAAAACACACACACACACACACACACACACACACACACACACACACACACACACACACACACACACACACACACACACACACACTCACACAGATACTATAGATGTGTGTGTGTCCCCTTATGTGCCCATCCCCCCACATGGATCAAACCTGGCACACGCAATACATGTTCAGTGTCTATTCTTTGTATATTTACTGCAGTTGTTCATGTATACCNTTTTAACGTCGATTTATAAGAATATCTCAATTTAAATTAACATTAAGACTGTTGTGATGTCTTCACCCCTATGCCAGCTGCTCTCCCTGCACTGTTGTCGGACAACAGTGCAGGGAGAGCAGCTGGCATAGGGGTGAAGACATCACAACAGTCTTAATGTTAATTTAAATTGAGATATTCTTATAAATCGACGTTAAAAAAGGCCACATTTTTTTCTAACGCATCTTCCCCCAAAAGTCTCACTCCTACTTTTTACTGAAACTTGGCAGCCCTTTGAAAAACACAGTCTACCATGCAGTTTCTTCTGAGGTATAGAAAAGTGGCCAGTTTATGATGTAAGATTCTAATTAAGTTTTGTGTAAGAGCATTCTCTTACTCACGTTAACAATTAATCATGGACGCAGCAGGCAAACTAGCATTTCCTCTTGTCTGCAAAGTTAATGGCGATGAAGTAAGATTTTAAAATTACTTCCACTCATATAATATACTATTAACATGTGAGCAGAGTGATGAATGAGACTAATTGTGGGCAACGCTGCATTTTAATTAAGCAGCAGTCTTAAGCGAGCAATTGTCATTGTTAAAGTAAACTCTCCATTGCAATTATGCTGCTCTATTCATGTGTAACATAATGGCTTGATGACAGTTCTTTGTTGGCTTACAGTGGGAGCATAATTGTGTTCTTTCATACATAAAAAGGAACATCTCAATTTGTTCTCTTAAGTAACACTCGTTAGGCAATAAGGTGAAGGTTGCAGCTTCATACATGTTGCCAGCCTCTGAATAGCTATTGGACATTCTTTTTTTGTATTGGGCACATTTTTCTGATTTTTTATTTTTTTGATCTGGCAGAAGTTTAAAATAAAGGAAATATCCATTGTGGTTCAGTTTGGAAAAGTTTAAAAATAATGTTTAACATTACATTGCATATTCATTACGATACCCTTTCCTTTTCTTTAGGTCATGTTCCTTTGTTAATCAAGCAAAGTCTCCTATTAAGTCCAGTGGCTGGTACGAGGTGGCCTTAGTTCCTTAAGGACTTCAGTCCAACTCATTTGCTAGGATTTCAGGGTAAATTGAGGCTGTTCAAACTATAGTACGGCTATATTGTAGCTTTCTTTAACACTTTATTGAGGGTTTTTGATTAATAATTGTTCTGAGGAGGGTTTACATAAAATGCAAGACCTAATAACTGCTTTTATATAAATAGGAGATTTGTGGTTAACATTTAGAATCAAATTAAATGTATTTTCATTATGGATTGATCTTTCCACTGCAATTGGTTTAAACAATTTTCTTAATTTGTATTTGTATGTTTCTTTGATGAGAATATCAAAAAACCTGAACCTGACTTTTAGCTGTTCACATGCATGCTCCCAACAAGGGGAAACGTTTTAATCAAGAGAAAAGTGACCTTTCTTGCAGGTAAACCATTAGACTTAACTTTGTCTTATTCTGCAAACTACATGGCAAACATGTTGACTGTCAGAGCAACAGGTAGCTGGCAATAGTATTTGGCCTTGGTGGAGATCTCTATTCTATTGGCTGCTTTTTCTTTCCTCTGCCCACTTAGCGTGAGAGAAATAAAGGGCCATGAGACCTCTCCCTTGGGAGGAAAGAGAGCAGACAGTCTTTTTGCGGGAGGAACAGACACAGTTAATGGGAGGAAAGAGGCTTTGTTTGTGTGTGTGGCTTGTCCGTGTTTTCCTTCTCTTTTCCTATGCCAGGCTTAAAATGAAATTGATTTTTCCTTTTGCTTTACAACATCTTTACATTCACGCAGTAACTTGAGGACAAGAAAACAACTGGTCTGACAAGAATACACAAGACACGATCAAAGCAAGGCTGATTACAGCCATTATGATTGCCCCATGTGCGAGTGTGTTCATTCAGAACTTTATCTCCTTTTTAAATGACAATATCACAATCAGTGCATGGCCATTCCCACAATGAGTGTACCACCACTGTGTCTGCTATGATTGGGAGCACAGTTAGAGAGTGCAGCTTGAAAGTGGACAGTCTGTGCTGATTGGTGATATAGACTTTCAATGTTTTTTCACCACATCAAAAGAAGAGCCGATGATTGCTCCCACATATATCCCTAAAAAACACTTTTTTTTTTTGTTCTAGATGAAGAAACCCATGTTTTGATATCATGTAGATTGTCATTACTCTTGCTGGCATCTTAATCATAACGCAATTTGATTCTTTTTTTGTCAGCACCAAAGGATGATTGTATTTGCCTTTTTATAGTTCGCAAATCTGAGCAGCTGCTGAATTTAAGCAGATGCAGGAGCCCCCTACTGACCTTGTTTTTGCATCCTTTTTCCTGCATGTTAGACCAGAAGCTTTTGAAAAGTCTTTCTCAGAAGACCTCCCTCTCTCATTTAGCCCTTCTCATCCTCTAACCACAAGGGCCACTGAAGGCTGAAAATGTGCAGTGGAAGGTTGTAAAGGCTGAAAGCCTGCTGAGAGAACTGAGGCAGGTCACTGGGTTAGGCCAGGATGTTTGGCCGCTCTTGGCCCATCACATCTCTCTGTTGATATTTGTTTGGAAGGCACTGACTATCAACTTGCTTTGATGTGAAGGTATGTAGGACTTGTAGATGTGTTCAGCAAGGAATTCAAATATGGTTTTCCCCATGGTTTTCACATAAATAGAACAGCGTGAAACATTACATTTGTTGTGGATGCTAATGGCAAATTAGAAATGAGCACTCGCCAGCGCGTGTGTCTTCTTCGCTATATATTTGTTTGAAATTACAAAGGTATTGATAATAATTAACATTTAGAAGACACAATATATTGTTTTCAAGTCTGCAACGTGCTGTGACCATGCTCTATGTCCTTCTCATGTCATCATTCAGCTCACACATCCGACTTCAAATCATAGGAAAACACATTCAAAACCAAACATGCTCACATTACAGTCCCATACCACGTAGAGCCCCGTTGGCGCAAAGCAATTACAAAGCCAACACACACACACAAAGCCAAAGTCCTCAGGCAGCCGAAGAGAGACAAATTACCTCCCTGTCAGATAAAATCAGCCTCGACATCATTTAATTAATTTCAGTGTATATTAGCATTTCTTATTGTGATTTTTCCTCCTCTTTCTGCAGTGTTTCTGTCCTCCTCCAAGACTTGTCCCGAGGAAAATATCACTTTGAAAAATGAGCAGCCCTCTTTTCCGTCTATTCCTCTGGGCGCTTTTGCTCTTCTTCCTTTAAATAACAACTGTATATTTGTGTATGAGATGTGCTTGAACCTAAGGCTTTATTTTAAAAATGTCCCCCTTGTCATTTGATATAACATATTTTCCCCCTGATTTAACCCTAAAGGGTCTAAAACAATCTGAACCCTCCTCAAAAAGAACATGTTCATATCATTTGTCAGCGATCCAGTCGTCTGATTTGAGAGAGATTTTACATTTGAAAGTCCTTAGCTGTAGCAAGAATATCTGGCAGGTCATCACTTGCTTTGTTCCTCCTCATAATGATAATGCATTAGCGTTCTGTTGTATTGATGCAACAATATTTTCCATTAAATGTATTTTAATTTAATTTGGAAGAAGCTTGAATAGCCTGTGTAGAGTGGCTTGTATGCATGCATATGCAGTGATTTACACTCCTGAAAATATCACTTTGTTTCTGAAAACTATCATTATAGTGGACTGTGCCAACATTGAAATTATAATCACGCTCTTGGGTTGGACCATTGATTTCAAAACCATTTGGGACATACAATAATGGAGTCTCACTAATCTGCACTCTAATCTCTCTTTCACTTCTCATGGTAATTCATAATGTGAGGGAATGTGTGAAACTACTGCTACAAGTGCACCGCTGCACTAGAAGATGTCGGTAGTGGATGCAGACCGTCCGTATGTGAGTGTATGGGCTGTTGTTCCCTCCCTCACTCTGTGAATCGTACACAGTAGTGTGAAGGGGACCTTTCAACACTATAGTGAATGCTATGATGCAGATTTCTTTATGTAAACAATCATGTATTAAGATGCACAACACAGAATCTTTCATTTGTGTACCTCTCTTTTACAACTGATAAAGGAGAGATCTATTCCCAAAAAATAAGGTAAACATTGAACCCTAGAACAGTGTTTGACTGCTTCACTGACATTTCATTATATATAAATATAACAACGTATGTGATGGACCCCAGGTTGTTAGAAATATCATTGTGCAAACCGCCTATACTGTAAGGCCCTACTCAACAGGAAGTGCATGTGGTTGTTTTTAACTATTGTACATGGGCTAATGTCATTCTCTTAAAGGTGACCTATCATGCAAAATGCACTTTTGTACGTCTTTTATACATGAATATGTGTCCCTGGTGTTCCAGGGAACTCACCAAGTGTCAGAAAACACAACCCTCTCTATTTTCCTCCATACCCAAATCTCTTAAAAAGGTGCTGCAACGGATCTGATACAGACTGATCCAGATTTGAACACTTCTGTGACGTCGCAGAAGTGGCGCTACGGCTATTGGACCAACTCCACCAATCAGGAGGAGACAGCCACGGACATTGCTGTTCGAAAGCGCTGGAGACGCTGTAGTACATATGCCAGGCCTGTAGATGGTGCTGTTCTCACAGAATCAGCCCATGCACAGACGGTGTTAAATTGAGCGAAATGAAATGAGGAATGGCTAAAATGCATGATCTGTTTGGTATTTTGAAAAATAAAAAGTATAAATATGCCTTATATCGGTATGGTCCTACACTATATTATAAAAATATAGCATGATAGGTCCACTTTAACATAGCAGGTTTCAGGCTAAACACAGGAATTCGGCTTTGGTCTTAAGCGGCTGAGGCATTTATTAACTCATGAGTAGCCCAATCTGTACGCACACTCCAATAACTTGCTATTCACTGGTGGAAACCCTGCTGCTTACAGCTAACTAGCTCTCCTCCCAGTGACAGAAATAACAGCATGAGAAGAAGGCTCCGTTGTGTTCCTTCCAAACACATTTTCTGTATTAAAAAAGGATTCCATTAATATTGAGCCCTGTTACACTGGCAGCTTAACATAACAGCCATCCAGAGTCCTTTATTAATTATGGTCATGGTCTTGCATGTCATTTTAAGAATGTTTCATGATTCTGTTTATTCCTTCCAAACGGAGGCCTTGTTGTCATCATCCTACTTCTACATGGTCTCTCTGTTTCTCTTCTTTTCTCCTTTACTCTGTTTTGTTCTCAGTTAATCCCCTACTTTGCACACAAAGTCACGACCAGACATTCTCCTATCCACTCAACACCACCGAGGGATGACACTATCTGATATCTTCCTAGCAGATTATGGCCTTAGTTTGCAGCACCATAAACAAGTACCTGATCAAGACTCTGTGTCACGGATTAGAAACAATGTACGGTAGAATTGACACAGGTAAAGCTGCAAAATGTCAAGGAAGCTTGGTTCTTTATTGGTTTTCAGCTCAATGGTAGTACAAAAGTGTGGGAGACATTGTCTTGTATTTGAAAGAAAGCATCCACAGCCATGGTGAAAAAACGTGTTAGGTTCTTCAAAAAATATGTTGGGAGCTCTCAGCCTGAAAAATATAAACAGTAAAATATGTTTTTCCATTTTAATAGCTGAAAAACTTGCAGTCACTTTCTCTGTGCACTCTGTTTCCAAAGATTATTGAGATGCAGAGAAGGGAATAGGTGCCACATATAATCAAAGGGGCAATATCGTTCCCCATGTTATTTATACATGGTCATTTTCCATCGACAACACTATTTGGTCTTCATAACAAGAAATCTCAGGATAAAACATCACAGGACACAATTAATGAACAAATAAAATACATGTTATGTCTGAGAAATACAGTGAAGAAACACAACATCAATGAACACTTCCTTGTCATTGTGAGCTATTTTATAGCCGTAGTGCATCCCTCCCGACTCTACTAATCTTTCTCTCGGTAGCAATATTTGGGTCAAAAATCATACCCTTTTTCATACCCTCTTTACTGTTGCTATCATTTTTTTTTATGTTTGGTAATCTTATTTTCTTGGCTTTATCCCTTCAAAATCTTATTTTTGCCCAGGAAAAAGAGCTGTGAAACATATTGTGCTGCAAACTTGTCTCCTTTCGCCGAGTTTTGACATTTGTAGGTAAAATATAAAGCCCCTGCTACATGATGCAGTCACTTTGGAACCAAAAGTAATGTATTCTTCTTGCTTTGTCACAGATCCAAAATCTAACGTGTTGTTTATTTTTATTTAAATGTTCAGTTTTAAATTGAAATAATACAGAAAAAAGCAGCAAATCCTCACATTCAAGAATCCAGTTCCCTGACATTCAGAGTAAATAACTGATAAGAAGACTATCCGTGAGTACATTTGTTTCTGATGGCAGAGGTTTAATTAGATTTCTGCCAGCTTTTTTCCTCTTGATACTTTTTTGTTAAAAAAACCTTCCACTAACTACAAATAATTGTGAGGGGGTTGCCCTTTCCCCCTTAAATTAGAAATAAACCATGAATCGGCTGTGTCCATACAGAGGAAAATATAAAAGTAAGGAAGGACACTCTTTTTTTTTCTCATTGGAAGGGGGTGTTTCAGGATCTAATTGATGAATAGCAGCCATAACTGGGAGCTGCGTCCTTCAATTGAACTTTAATTTATATGTGCATCAATCATTTCCCCCCTTTTATAACATAATGGATACTCACAGCTCTGATTATGGTGCGTTTTGTCCTTGTGATGTGACTTTGTGTGCGTGTGTTTGTTTGTGTCTCTGTGTAAGAGAGAGAAAACAGAGATTTTTCATCGGCCATGGTAAACATGGGGTGAGGATATCTCGCTTCCAAAGCAAGTTTGTCCCTCTCTCCTTCTGTCTCCATTATGTAGTAAACAGGGCCTCAGCTGTGCTCTTTGCACGCTCCACCATTCAAGTATTGAATTGTATGTCCTTCGTACCGACAAACCAAAGCCATGTGAAAGGGACAACAATCTGGGGAATTTGTTTTTGTGTTTTTAATCGAGTATGCAAGGTCATATTATTGTGACTTGCATCAGATTTGTGGTCAAAAAGGTTGATCAATTCAGGAAAAGATGTGGTTAGGGGAATAGGGTTCAAATTAGTCGTTGGGATGAAAAAGGGAAAACAATGTTATTTTTCAATGCAATTGGGTATGCTTATTTTGGAAGAAATGTAACAAGGTCAAATTTGCCAAAGCCTCATGTAAAAGTGTGAGAAAAGTTATAAATGCCCAAATCACAGAATGTTTATGGCATGGCGAATACAGTCGCTGCTTTATTTATGTCTATGTGACGTTGGAAGGAGCAGCTACAACGTTAACTTAGCCTGATCGATCAGATCTCCATTCAGGAAACACACATTTAAAAGGGTATCGCCTACCGTCTTGTGTAGACACGCATTAATTCATGGTATTTACAAACCGGTATCAGTATGTTGTTATTTCGAAATCAACGTGTACCATAGTATCTACATGGAGATAAGCCCCGCCCCCTCGCCAGCCCTTTGTTTGAAAGACGTAAACACAGCTGACAGCCTTGGTTTAACTCGAGCAATTAGAGCGTCTAGTGCAGGGGTCGGCAACCCGCGGCCCTCGAGCCGCATGCGGCCCTTTAAGCCCTCTGCTCTGGCTCCCTTGAGCTTAGACAAAAATAAGAAGAAAATAAAAGTATTTGTAGGACTATTTATATTTTGTTGCATGGTTGAAAATGTTTCGTATCTTGTATTTTGAGGTGATACTGTGACACATAAATAAAAAACAAAACGTTTTTAATTAGGTCAACTAAAATATGCGTCACATCCTGCTACGGTCGCGCCTGCGCCTTTTCCTGCGGGTGAATAACCTGACCCCCGGTTCGATGAGCAAACTATGGATAAATCAAAGAAAAGTACCGGAGGAACACAGGATTTAATTCTGAAAAGAGTTATATGTTTTCACAGCAAACGATGCTGGTTTACCGGTATGTTTGATATGTAGAGAGAAGTTGTCAACGGTGCTGCAGCCTTTACGTATCGAGGAACAACACGGAGAGGAAGACAGCTGACGATCTTCAGTCATAATCTAATTCAATGGGGTATGTAATTTATTTCAGAAAACACTTTTTGTTATATTCCATGGAATGCTCTTAACGTCCCGATAGCAATGAATATATTAAATGCTTTGACAATAAATACATAAAAAAAATAATCTCTGGAAGCCGTAGCGCTGTAAAAAGCACGACCAATCATCTGAGCCGGCCCGGCTAAAATAACTGGATGGCCTACCTGCCGGTCAGCCTTCCATCGGTGCACAAACTTATCTCGTGCCCTCATTGGTCATGTGCGCGTGCGTGTGTGTTGGAGGAGGGGCTCTGTCAGGAAGTCTGAAGGAAGGGGCAGTTTTTTTCCGGTTGTGTATTTTCAAATTCTAGCGCACTCGAGCTGGTTTCTCCATTCTTACCACACCGTTAACTCTTTTTAGGGTGCAGCTATATGTTTTATTTATTTCAAAGTGGGCACATTTTAATTATGTATATTTCCTTCAAATGTGCAGAGCACTCCCCAAGTCCTGTGTTTAATTTATTTTAAAGTAGTAGTCTGTGTATTATTTTTAATTCTCCTTATAGGAGTTCTTTGTTTCTTATTAGAGGTTAA
>NW_011368050.1:0-5114 GCF_000735185.1 Notothenia coriiceps | reverse complement strand
GTGTGTGTGTGTGTGTGTGTGTGTGTGTTTATGTCTCTCTCTGTGTGTGTGTGTGTGTGTGTGTGTGTGTGCGTGCGCGCGTCTGCGCGTGTGTCTGAGTGTATGTGTTTTTATGTCTCTTTCTGTGTGTGTGTTTTTATGTCTGTGTGTGTGTGTGTGTGTGTGTGTGTGTGTGTGTGTGTGTGTGTGTGTGTGTGTGTGTGTGTGTGTGTGTGTGTGTGTGTGTGTGTCTGAGTGTGTGTGTGTGTGTGTGTGTGTGTCTCTCTCTCTCTCTCTCTCTCTCTCTCTCTCTCTCTCTCTCTCTCTGTGTGTGTGTGTCTGAGTGTGTGTGTTTTTATGTCTCTCTGTGTGTGTGTGTGTGTGTGTGTGTGTGTGTATGTGTGTGTGTGCACGTGTGTCTGAGTTTTTATGTCTCTTTCTGTGTGTGTGTGTGTGTTTTTATGTCTCTCTCTGTGTGTGTGTGTGTGTGTGTGTGTGTGTGTGTTTTTATGTCTCTCTCTCTGTGTGTGTGTGTGTGTGTGTGTGTGTGTGTGTGTGTGTGTGTGTGTGTGTCTCTCTCTCTCTCTCTCTCTCTCTCTCTCTCTCTCTCTCTCTCTCTCTGTGTGTGTGTGTTTTTATGTCTCTGTGTGTGTCTGTCTGTCTGTCTCTGTGTGTGTGTGAGCACATTTGCAGACTTGCATGATATTGCCTGGAAAAAAGTGGTCCAAGTGGCACAGTGTTGCCCTGAGGCAACGAACAAAAAAAACATAGTTTTAGCTAATTAATAAATACATAATAAGTCTTTAAACAATCAAATTTACATATTCAAGTACATGCATGTATTTTTTATTTTAAGTTGTGTAAATTTCTAATATGTTAAAAAGTCAAATGTATCTTACCAATCGGTGGCCCTGAGTCCCCTGCAGCTTTGCTTGCAGAAAGGAGTCGGACTGCTCCACCCCCAGACAAAATGCCACACCCATATAATTCCCTCATTTTATTGAACAGAAATGTCAGGTGACATTGTGTTTAAAAAAATAAAAATATTTAGAGGGCCAGTGTGAGGTCAAAAAAAGTGGTTTGTTGCCTGAGGGCAACATTACGCCAGAGGGTTACATTGGTTTCTTATAAGTTTTCAAACTTATCTCGTTCCAGCTTCTTATTAATCACAATTTGTTTTATTAGTAATGGCATTTTCTATAGACCAAACAACTCAACTTAATCAGATGATTAAAACAACTAACACATAATCTACAGCTACATATATGTCAGAGTTTGTTTGTGGGGTTACTTTACAGGCTTGATTTATGTGTAAATGTATGTAGACAGCTCTGGGTCAAATAAAGTCAGTCGTGCTAAAATAAGCCGTGTTCATCATGACAAGCACACACTCTCTCTTCACCCTCTCTTCCCCTCTGGTGGGAACGCAGTTTACCTCTTCAACCCTCATTAGCATACCAATAGCGAGTAGACAGCTAAAGCGAGTTTGTCAAAGGTATTTTAATTACCAATTAGAAAGTTGGCTGCCTGTATGAGAGCTACTTCTATATCTTTTCCACTCTCCTTCTTGCTTTCTCATACTAACACAAACATATAGAGGTGTATAGCCCGGAGCAAAAGGTCCCCCAGTGCCACAGCCTTGATAAACAATGTCTCATTCAGCTCCGTATGAATAATTAAGGGTGAGTGTCGAGAAGAGGGGACACTTGTTTATTCCCGGAGAATAGCCTCGTCCATGGCTGTACACCAGAGATGCCAGAGGAGCTTATGGCCCGGCTTGACATTATCTAAATGGCACACTTACAAAAGAACGAATAAACACAGAAGGATATTCCGCGTGCGCACCGTGACACTCCGAATAACATTCATAAATGATGAACGAAGTGGATAAATACAGCAAGTGTGGTAAATATGAAATATTGATGCAGCTTTTGCGATGCTCGTATTAAGAGTGTCCCCTTGTGTGTGTGTGTGTGTGTGTGTGTGTGTGTGTGTGTGTGTGTGTGTGTGTGTGTGTGTGTGTGTGTGTGTGTGTGTGTGTGTGTGTGTGTGTGTGTGTGTGTGTGTTGTGTGTGTGTATGTGTGTGTGTGTGTGTTTATGTGTTTATAACATATGGATTTTTTGGTTCAAAGGTGTACTGTGCAGGGTGACAAGGAGGTCAACAACGCATTTGATAAATTATTTATTCCATTATGAGATCGTAAAAAAGCTTTACTGTAAATTGCGAGGATAACACGGGAAGCTTTTTAGATGTGGATGTCAACCTGGCAATTCCTTAAGGTTTGTGAGCGATCATTTGCATTTGCTCTGGTGTTGGCCTTTTTTTGCAGTAGCCTACCTTTTAAATATATAATAAGGAATTGTGTCTTTGTTCTTTTTTCCCCCTCGTACCCTTTGACTTGATCTTTCAGCTTTTATTGACTTGCTAACTTTACCCCCGTGGGCTTGATGAGGAAAAAAGTGCAGATATGCAGAATCTGACAGTAGCGGCACGTCTGGAACGATACATGCAGATGATGCACATTCAGAGGAAATTAATACGCTTTGGAACAATATCAATGTGATGTTTTTATATGAAATACAAGCTGAGTGTTATGAGTTCATCTTAAATGCTGCTGGTTTTGGATTAGCCGCAATCCAAGGCCAGACAAAATGTATGAAATGAATGTACATTTTAAGAGTTGGGTCTTTTTTGTCCTTCATACTTTTATTTTTTTTTCACATTAAAAGTGTATACGTCTGAAGGTTTCTCCAAAAGTTAGCATACTATAATGCCTCATATGCATATTCAAACTTAACATTTAGGAAAATGTGCAACACAAAACATATGTATACATTCCGTTGTTTTTTTTATGTAAATATTTGACCCTATTCACCTGTAGTGTGTTGCAATTGCACATTGTTAAAGACCTAAAGGGTGATTTCTTTAAAAATGAGTTATTGTCAGTATCCACTGCAGAATCCTTACATTATAGTTTCATTCCTATCTATATTCAGAAGGTACAAATATGTTGTTTCACACACCATTCATAACCTGATTTATAACATTTTATTCCTAAAAACAATGCGAAGAAATTAGATGTGTTATGGCTATTGTAACTAGTCTATGATTAAAAAAGTGTTTTAAAAAAAGGTGAAAACCTTTGAATGTGATAGGTCAGCAAAAAAAGACAAGACTCTTGAACACAGCTGCAGATATTTCTACCGTAAATGCATGCAAATGAGCACATATTTAATGATATAATGCCCAATTTGAATAATTAAATATAAAAAATATAATTGCCTGCATTTAATCTAATCACCGACCGGAAGCTTCATGGTGATATAACATGTTTACCATACACCCGGGGTAAATCCACTTATAGAGTTCTGTATGCAGTATTTACAGCAGAGTGTTGGTGTTGTGAGAAAAGTTGACGTGAATTAACACAGACAACACACTTACTATCTCATTTAGGCTAAATCCCATCAATGTATATAGGCACAGACATGACTGCCGCTTAGCTTGCAGCAATCACTTAGCAGAGCAGTTCCAAATGCACAGCTTTGAGCCTGAGGGGCTACAGCTCACATACCCTGAGTCTCAAGTGAAAATAATCAAGGAGGCCAGTGCGCAGCAAAGCTTATAAAGTACAGTACAGTGGATCCCATGCACTCCACTTTCTGCTCTGCTGTGTTTCAATAGGGGATGAACACTTGGTCTTAAAGGGATGGTTCACATGTTTTGAAATGGTGGTAGTACGAGAAGAAACGGCTTTAAAGCAAAGCAAATCAATATTAGTCCAAGTGTACACTGAATTGTGAATATTTTAGCAGCTTTGCGTTGACTTCGAACAGCCCTTTCCAACAGGAGGCTGAAGCCGGTACCGATACTTTCTTCAAAGCTACCAGACTTCATTGAAAATATCTGTAATTGTACCTCGCAGATGGTGCGAGGTCAGACAGAAAACCTACCTGTTTGCTGATAAAAAATGATGCACCTTAAGGGTTGAGGGCGGGGTTGAGATGCACAGGCTGCAGTGGAGACGCTGTGCACAGCAGATCCAGTCTCATGTCTCCACTCCGGAGGGATTCGCCGATCATTTCTTACAGTTTCTCATCAAGGGGGGTTTCCTGTCCCCGGTAAAAACACACTGCCAGAGGAAGGCTATGTGTATTTATTTTGTCGTTAACCTTTTTCGGACCACTTATTTATTTATTTTGGTGACGATCCAACCTCCATGCTGCTACTCTGGTTCAAACTGCATCCACCAAACAATATGATTTATCTCGACCTCCCCAAAATAACCAAAATCTGACACGGTATGAGATGTCTTTTTTAGCTGTTCTGTCGTCATTTCCTGCGATCTTCTCCATGCAGTCAGTCAAAATGAATGAATGAAAGGGCGTTTCTTTGAATATTTATAGGCAAATAAGGGCGCTACGTGAAGCCCGCAAAATCTGCACCGCATTTCGAGTCGATTGTGATTTATAAAAGGGAAACCGGCGTAGGAAGTGCCATACACACTTTCCTCGCCGGTACGCAATGTTTTGTGAATCGGAAAATGTCTGAACATTTCTGTGCCTATTTTTTGGATTTCTACTACGTAAGCAACCTTCCCACGTGAATCCTACGCACGGCGTTATAAATGAGGCCCGTGGCATTTTCTCCTGGAGGCCAAGGGAAGCCAGGCTTCCCCTGTTTTTTCGGATTGTAGTTATAATTTTAATAAATAAATAAAAACACTTTGTTTAGTTTCGGAAATTCTTTGTTGTTGCTGCCGGCCCGTCTCTCCCCCATTCTCATTGAGTATTTTACAAAGAGTGAAACAGCGCCCCTCTAGATGTTATGGTGAAACAGTAGATTGCACTCTGTTGCGAGAGGAGGCCAGCCGAAATTGGCTTCACTTGGTGAAAAAAAATTAAGGGATTGACCAATCAGACAAGGCTCACTTCATGCCCCTGCCAACCTGTGATTAGTCAGGGACATGCCAAGGGAAGCCAGAGGCGGCTGGCTTCCCTTGCCTCACAATCCAATCAAATCACATCAACTAGTGTTGCAGTGACACGTCATAAAACCCGGAAGTAAGCTGCGCTCGGTTTCCCTCATGGATTTATAATATGACAAATCGACAAAAAAGCAATGGGATTTCTC
>NW_011368049.1:0-7705 GCF_000735185.1 Notothenia coriiceps | reverse complement strand
TCAAAACGTTTGAGACCCACTGAGATAACTTAGACTAAAGTGAGCTATCTAAACCCTCAGAGTCCTTTACCTCACTGAGCCTCTCAGACAGGACAGAACTCTCCCTCCACATTATTGTAGAAAAAGCTTCTTATATACGTTAGCGCAGCAGAAGCTAACAACAATCCCCGCCGGTACCGGTGCACCCCCTCTCTCTCTCTCTCTCTCTCTCTCTCTCTCTCTCTCTCTCACTTTGGCTGTGAGCTGCGGGCGCCTGATAAGCCAACATCCCCCACTTTCATCACTTGCAGCGCCCATCGTACAGGGCAAATGGAAAATGTAACCGGGGTGAAAAGGGTGTTACTTACTTTACTTAATTATGAATATTGTTACATCAAGGCTGAATTTTTTTTTTTTATTATATTTGTATTATCTTTGTATTTACTCTTGTGGAAGTGCAGATCCCCTGTCCTCCACCAGGGGGTGCTGCAGCACCCTCAGCACCCCTACTTCCCACGGCCCTGTAGAGCACCATATGTTTGGTAGATTTGGCAGTTATTTGATATAACTCAACACATTAGTTGTATTTCCTTTAACAGGTGGATATAGAGTTGCTGCAGTGGAGACGCACAGCTGATAACTGGAACACAAACCACCAAATAAAAAAATAAACATTAATTGACTCCACTCCGCACGGATCCCCCGATACATTCTTACAGTTGCTCATCATGGGGGGGGGGGTCTTCTGTCCCCGGCACAAACACACTGCCTGAGGAAGGCTATGTGTATTTTTGTCATTAACCTTTTTCGGACCACTTATTTATTTATTTTGATGATGATCCGACCTCCATGCTGCTACTCTGGTTCAAACTGCATCCACCAAACAATATGATTTATCTCGACCTCCCCAAAATAACCAAAATCTGACACGGTGTGAGATGGGAAAAATCGGCACAATGACTACTTTGGTACTTTAAGTATATTTTGATGGTAATACTGTTGTACTTATACTTGAGTAACATTTTGAATGCAGGACTTTTACTTTAACAGTATTTTAGGTTTTATAACAAACATTACTTCCTAGTGAGTAGAAATATTTCAGACATGTGTTGATTATTATGATAATTTGTGAATCCACTGTCCTCACCTACTTGAAAAACATCAGATACGTTATGTACTGTAATCTGAGTGATTAATTTGGTGATACTTATGTAAAGAAATAAACTCCAATTCAAGTCCAGTGCCATTTGTTTATTAATTGCCCTCCATTTTCATCTATCAGATGAAAGAATACTAAGATGACAATACAGTGAGTTATTGAACAGATCGTCCCACAGCCAGCAGACACTCGCTGACCTTTTTATTTACATAGGAGCAGACAGATCTCGTATTTGTATTGGGGGGACAATCATTCAAAGAGTCAAAGAAGCAGATCTCTGGAGCCAGGACAAATCCAGCGTCAGGGTATGGATGGTGGGACAGGAAGGGGACATGTAAGACGGAGGGGGTCCGGATAGCAAAAGCATGACTCGGGCTGATGGAGGTGAGGAGAGGGGGGGCCATTAGGGGTTGGCAAGTTCATCTGATGTCACAGAGGAAGGCAGGCTGTCCAAGGCTCCCATCTCTGCAACACACACCAACACAAGTACATTACTACAGACATAAGAGGGTCAGCCAATCACAATGCTCATCATGTAGGCCTACTCACAAACCAGCCATAGCACCAAATATATATCTGACCATGGTGCAGTCACTTAAACACTTTAGTGTCCTTTTGACAGTCAGTGTTACTGCTCTGATTTTTAAATGACTATCTCGTTTGCACTTGTACACAACATTTCCACGATGTAATGCAGAAAGATGACAAACTCTTACAGTAAATGGGTTCTTGCTGTGTTTATGGTTAATTTTAGTATTATTTTTTGTCTCATACTCCGTAGACTTGGCTTAGCGGTGGTGACATGAAGTTATGTGACGTTTGTAGTTTGTTCAGAGCCTAAGGTTAGCCATTTACCTTTACAAAATCTTAAAAATTATGTTAATATGTGCATAATATCCTATTGATCAAAATGTTTAAGTATCATAAATGTTTGTTTGATACAGAGATTATATTCTGCACTATTCCAAAATCCAATGGAAAGGCCCCATTGCCTTTTTGTCAAGGTCAATGGTAGTGGAGGAAGTCTGTGTGGTAAAGTTAATAATGAAGAAATGTTCCATTCCACATTCTGTAGCATAACCCTCACTTTGAGGAATATTGAAACAGAAAGCATGAGCATACCTTTAAGTTTAAGGTACGACAGGATGTCGATGACAGTGTGGATGATGTCTCCATCTGCTATTCTCTGGGCACCTGTGGAGGCAGAGCAACAAAGGGCAGTTTGACAGGAGCTGTGCTTACAATAACATGGGAAATAAATATCTTTAGACACCAAGATATCTGCATCAAGGAAGAAGCTTTTATTATCCAACATGGCAGAGAGTCACAGAGAAACCTGAACCAAAAAACGATATAAAGTAAATCAGCGCACCTAAGGTTTAAAACACAAATTGAGTTTGTCTTTACACAAAGAGAGGAAGGTTTCTGTTTCACAGGGCACACACACATATCTACAGACCAACACAGATAGAAACACAGAAACAGAAACACACACACCTGTTCTGTAGTCCTCCTCCATGTCCCTCTTCCCAGCGAGCCCCGCCTTGTCTACGAGCGTCCTGTGTCCATCGATCCCGTCTAGACAGGGAGGATCACAGTCAGCACCACATGTCAGAGGTGTGTACTGCAGTTCAACTTGATTAAAGTATTACAGCTACTTGGATACATTTCCTAAATATCCCACAGTTTTAGAAATAATCACACATTAGAGACAAATACATACAGAGTACACACATGACACCACTCTGCCTAGATTTCATAAGAAGATAAAGGACATTGTTGTACACTTGGTTATTTCAGCATGGTATTTGGTTTGTATTTGTTTGGTTACATTTCCAAACTTGTACGGACCACCTGCAGGGCTTGGCTCATGGAATTGCAGTAAAACAGAAAAGTACAAAACATAGAATGGACTACAGTTTTAACACACAAGGAAACGCATTTGGATAATAAAACGTAAAAAATATATATATATTGGACAAGCAAAGACATGGTACAGGACGGACTCTCACCACTTTAGTACACAGCACTAGAAGGTCTCATAGAGAAGCTATATGCCTAACCAGACGTTCATTTTCCAAAGCAACCACTCACCCTTTAAGTCTGTTCTATCTTAACACTGATTACCACACATTTTACTTGGCTATGTTTAGCCTAGCTTAGCGCTAGCCTTGCCCTGTGAAAAAGAAAACATGTGCTACTAAGTAATTACCATTACCACGATGTTTCACCTCAGATAGCACGACAATAATAGAGTGGTGCAGATATGAGTCATAAAACTGAGGATTGAGTTAGCATTTAATCACTTTCGATTCCCTCGTTTCAAAATTCAATGGTTTTCGTTATAAGCCTGGAATAAGGTCTGTGAGTAATACAAGCTGTGTTTGTTCAATGGCAAAATAAATATGTCAGAAAATACCCCACGGATGACTGTCTGAAGGTATATGAGTCATAAAAACAGCGGTTGCTAACAAGTAACTCAATTAAACAACTAAATGTAGCAGCCGTTAGCTTAGCGGTGTTCAGAATCCAATAGTTTTACTTCTGCCGATTGCATTTAATCTTCAAAAACCATAAAAGTGTTGTTAATATGTGGAGATTAATCAGCTGAATGAAAAGTACAAGTGTCATAAACATGTGTTTGCCACATATATAATTATAATCAAAGCAAACAGCTTTTACTAGCCCAAGTTTGTGCCTCTCAGCATATTATAGTTATCTATGGGCTTAACACCCAATTTTGTATGAAAAATATGAGGCTGCAACTTGGACTGCACAAGTTGCAGCAAAAATGCTCCTGTTAATATATTAAAAGTAAAACCCAATGTTACATTTCTTTTTTGTGATTTTTCAGAAAAACAGATGCTTAACTCTGAGACCTATTTTCAAAACGTAGCCGAGGTTCAAGCTTGGGCTCACACAGTGTTTACTGATGATGAATTCATTCACTGAACTGCAGAACCTTATCTGTGTTCTTACACTGCAGCATTACTCACCAGTCATTTCAAGTATGTGTATTTATCACATTTTACTTGATGTTACGAGTGGTCATGATGTGTGTTTGAAGAGAGCCATTAGGTGGCTTCCTCATTAGGTAAAGTAGTGCTTGAGCTGCTCCCCCTGTACTGTCTGCGTTTGTTGAACTTTAAGTCCAATTAAAATACATGACATTGAAGTGATCACAAGGGGAAAATTATTAAAACAATTTTTAATGGTTTTGTGTTTCCAGTATAAACCACTTTTCTTCCGCTTTTCAGGAACCTCCTGTTTTGGTTTTTACTTTTACACAGACTCCTGCTTCAGGAAGGGTGGGGACGAGTTTTCGAGGAGCTGTCTTTTCAGAAGGAATGGCACTTGAATTATACGGCAGAGCCTTTTGAGACCTGACAACAGTTTGATGGAAACATGAGGACATGATTGAGGAAATCTGAATCCTCACATTTCTAACATTGAAGTGCATTAATACTATATATCTTGCACATGATGTTAAGCGCAGTGTAGTCCCACCTAACGCCTTAGCTAACATTCACTCTAAAGACATCAACATGGATGTGTTTGCTTACAGAGCGGAGAGAAATGCAATGTTTGGATGCATAAGCACAAAAAGCAGTGGGATGAAAGGCGCCCCCTCCCCCGCCTCCCAGACGTGGGACAGAAGCAGCTAAGAGATGCGGGATGTTTGCACAGAGCAATTCGTAGCCTGACACCAAGGCCCTGCAGCGGCTGTACGTTTCTATCTTACATTGAGCGACCAGCTCCTCTCTGCCTCTGGCACTGGGAGAATCCTTTATCTGAATTAGGTGATCAATACGACCTGAAACACAGGATGAGGCACGAGCAACCTTTACCTGGGCTTCACACACACAAACACAAACACACACACACACACACACACACACACACACACACACACACACACACACACACACACACACACACACACACACACACACACACTCATCTGGATACGCAGTGTAGACGGTAATGAGGCTGTCTTTAAATGATACGTAATGAGCTGACAGTGGAGACAGTGGACAAAGAAACAGAACAGTAGCTATTCACACAGGATGAGCTTGACTTTTCTTGTTGTTACAAAAGCAATTTTTTTTTAACAAAACAGGTGAGCTCAGGGGTTAGGAGAAAAACACAGAAATCATTTTAAAGTGATTAGATTATTATTATTATGTTCTCCGTTTACTTAACGCCGTTATATAAAGAAACGTTTTACTCAGGCTTTGAATCAAAACGTTAGTCCGTACCAACATTTGGTTAAATATCAACTAGTTAGTTAGCTAATGTTCGGGGAGCAGGGCCACGCCTCAACAACACCTCTGATTACCTGCTAACACATCCTGCCTCTGTGGTCTCTAAATCCACGACCCACCCCCCTTTCCTTTCCATTCATCCACTCCACTTCCTATCTTATTTTAAACCACATTAGTAAACCACATCTCTCATCCCTTTGACCACGTGTCCTTCCCTAACCCAATTATCCCTTCCTCCATTCATGTGTCCGTTCCCATTCATCCCTCCCTCCCTACATCGCTTCGACCATTCATCCCTTCTTCCCAACAACTCTTTGACATTTTATGCCTCCTTCACTTCATCCATCTTTCCTTACAACCCTTCATCCCTCCCTTCCCATATTACTTAGACTCCCATCTTGCCCCTTCTACATACCTTTGACCTTTCACCCCTCCCTCCTTACATCCGTTTATCAATGAATCCCTCTCATCATTCATCGGATTTTCCCTACATCCTTTTCATCCATTCATCCCTCCTTCCCTACATTCCTTCATCCTCTCTTCCTGTCTCCCCTAATCTATTCTTCTTTCATCTGGTGCATACTTGTTGTCCCATTATAGTTACTGTCTGGGATCTGGTATTCAGATCTGGCAGAAACACGCCTGAGACTGAGCCCCCACCCTGAGTCTCTCTGTTGGACTTCAGTCTGTCCTCCAGACCAGCCTGACAGACAGCATCCCTCATCATCCTTCTTCAACCCTTACATTCAATATCTCCTTAAATTACATCTGTAACCGACACAGTGTTGAGGCGCAGTCCTTGCTCTTGAAATGTAGCTTTAAACTAATGTCGTGTCATTAAATCCACCTGTGCTTTCCTGCTTGCTTTGATCATAACTCTGCTAAAGGCAATATTGCCAAATAAAAATGTAAATATTACCAATGCATCTCTTTTATAATGCTGTGTTTTTCAGCTGGTTTACAGCTCCTAAAGCCTAACACATTTTTTTAAATATTTTTTTTTAAAAGAGAGCCTTGCTTCTGGCTGTTATTTTCTCTCACTTCTCATTTGTGGTATGTGCTATAATTCAACCCCTGTGCATGACTTTGTTAAATTCTAGCTTTGAGACCTCAAATATAAATAATACTTGGTCATATATTTTGGAACTTATTTATCATACATTGTGTCGTTGTTATCTGAGGTCTTTGACCAATACCGATGTACTTGTACTCTTGGGAGGGCTGTTTTTTAATAAGTTATTATTTTTGCCCTCCTGCTTCAAGTAACTTGGTTTTCTTGTGTGTATAATAAGGATTGTATTTTAATTAATGTGATCCTTTGTTTTTGAATAAATGTAAAAGACTCAACAAGACAAACCAGATGCTGTGTGAGCGCAGAGGCAGAATGATGCACTGATAGAAGGAGCATGGAGTAAGAGATGGGGGGGTGACAACATTTGAAATGTTCACAGATAATTTAGTACTAAGCCAGGACAGCAGCATTAATCATAATGTATGGATGATGTATTGAGGTCCAGGTGTTTTGCTTGTATAGCAAATGACACCTTGTCAATGATTAAGTTGTGCGGCACAAACTAAATGGATAGAAAATATATTAGAATTCAAAGGAAATGTAAACATAATTGGACCTAATATTAACTATTACTAAAATGTGATAATAATTTAGCAAAGAAGGTAGCATTTTGTTAATTGGCAAAATGTGCAATAGGTTTTCAAAGTTCATGGCAGAGAAATTATTTGGACATGTTCAACGGATTGCTGTGTGTGTGTGTGTCTGTGTGTGTGTGTGTGTGTGTGTGTGTGTGTGTGTGTGTGTGTGTGTGTGTGTGTGTGTGTGTGTGTGTGTGTGTGTGTGTGTGTGTGTGTGTGTGTGTGTGTGTGTGTGTGTGTGTGTGTGAGAGTGAGTGTGTGTGTGTGTGTGTGTGTGTGCAGTTGGTACTTACGGGGACCTAACAGGTAGCCAGCACTGTTCAGAGTCCAGCCACGCTTCTCCTTCGCCTGCAGGGTCCACAGACATGATCAGAGTCATCAAAATATCAAAAATGTTCACAAGTAACAAAAAGTATTATGGTTAAAAAACTCCTCTTCTACCTCTTTCTTTGTAGCCTGCCAATGACCAGTAATAATAATAATAATAATCCGTATATTTATTATAGCGCTTTATCATTTACTCTCAAAGCACTTCACAAATACACATTACACATACAGATCATACATACATGTAATGGTCATCTACTGTGGACAATACCCACAGGAGCAAGTTCAGGGGCCTCGTTTATAAGGGGATATTCGCTCAAAAAAT
>NW_011368048.1:9746-17820 GCF_000735185.1 Notothenia coriiceps | reverse complement strand
TCGATTCTATTGGCTCTAACGGTCAGAAAGAGATGTTACATTTCAAAATCGAAGAAGGGGGGCCAGAGATAAGGAAAATCCACCCAAATGGCCCCAGACGAGGTTTTTGTGTGCTAAATCTGTCTAAAAAGGTCAAATGTCACTTGTTTTGCATCAATCTTTATACAGGGTACTTATTATATGTTGTACTTTGGATTCCTAAAGCGTTTAGTCTACTAACCCATCATCCAAGGTTAGTTTTCACTATAAGTATAAAATATATTTTGGACGGACACTATAATTGACAGTTTTTTACCATGTTCAATCTGAATTTTCTTTAAAATAAAAAACATCTATATTGATTCTGACTTTTCTACATCCAACCCCCAGGTTTATCATTACTTTGAGAAAAAAGATTATTAATTTAACCCTTTTAGGATGATAAATTAAATGAAGGCTCTATTTACCTGCTTCTGTTTCAGCTGGATCCCTGTCGCAGTAATCAAAAAGCCATCGTTAACATCATGAGGAACACCTGGGCTTTTTTTGTGTCCTACTGCTATATTTACATACATATATATATATATACATATGGTAATCAATTGAAAAACAGATGTATATGTGTAAACATATATATGGAAATGTACTTTTTTAAATGTTGCACTGCTGATATAAAATTATAATTTCTTTAATAATAACTTGCCAATTGGTTTTCCATTCATACCACATAAAAATATATAAATGTTTACTAGAGGCAAACTCCAGTTATCAGTTGTTAAACCAATGCAAACTTTAAAATGGCCAGCAAGGTTGCAAAAATAATTCAGATTATTGGTATTCTCCCGATGAGTTCATTGTCTCTATGGCTAGTTTCAGGTCTTGTTCAATGCAGCACGATGGTTATTTTGTAAAGTATGGTTCAATTTATAAACTAGATAGACGATAAACCCGAGCATGCTTTATGGCCTAGCTAACTTGTAATTGACTGGTCGCTATTCGCTAATATGCCAACTTTAACCCTTTCAGCGTTTTTTTTTTCATTCCTCAGTTTTAGAAAATGATCATTCTAATGACGTCCACAACACAGCAAAGGCTTCTCCCTCAGAGGATGTTCCAGTAAAAGGGCAACAGAGGAAGAGTCCAATTAAGAAAAAATGAGCAGGGAAGGGTTCCATGTAAATCTACAGAGTATATCAGTGGTTTCAACCTGTGGGCCGTGGCACCTCTCCAATAACATGTTTGCAAATCGCCATTGCTGTATTTCGCATGGGATGAAACTGAATCTTCTAGCCAAACGTATTGGTGGATTCAGTGTTTACTCTGAGTACAGTCCAGGTCAAGCTGCTGGTAAATCATTCCTAAGTTTGCGAGGTCACATGAAGGTCTGCGATGGCTGACTGACTCTAAATGAAGGGGCTTGAATGCATAAAGTGTTTCTGCCATGAGAAGTAAAGGTGCACTGGCCAATCAGCGGCCCTGGATATAAACACCTCACTCAGTTAACACCTACACTGTGAGAGAGAAGCAGCTCTGTAAGGTAGCAGCAGGATGTAAAGCTGTTAATGAACAACAGGTCAGTTTACTCTCTGAGAATCATAAAACGTGCATCATAGGATGGGCAAAGAGACAACAACAATAGTGGGGATGAATTACAGGATTAGGAGTCTAAATACTGTTATGTTATGTTAGAAAGCATAACAAAAACTAAAATACACAAAGAACCCCCAAAATATACTGTAAAATATAACCTGAACATGTTTTAGTTTATTGCTCCCCTTTTTGTAACCTAAATATCTAATAATAATAATTATAATAATAATTATAATTATAATAATGATAATAATAATACGTTAAGATTGAGGTTTACATTTTTTTATTTAATTAAAAAAATGTATACATTTTTTTAATTCTATGTTTGAGTATATTGGGTTCATGGGATTAAAAATTATCTTATTCCTCTTTCTTTTCTGTGAAGTTATTATTACAAAAAAACAACTCATGTCAACTCATCGATGGCTACAGTGTGCTGAGCTGTGGGAGGGAGGCCTGTAGTGTTTTGCATGGGAGTCGGTGGGTGTTATTTTGGATAGAGATGTGGCTGTGAAGTGCCAGAATTCTGGGCTCCGGTCTGCCCGCCAACTTTGCTGTTTTTATGCTGAGGTTATCAGTGTCAGCTCCCTACTACGTGTTAACACAAGGCAAAGCAAAATGTAGTAACAGAAAATATGATGCATTGTTGCTATAACGTTGAAATGCTGATCACCTTAAAGAACCATTCATATTTACAATAGCTATGCATAGTTTAATAATTGTACTTCTAATACTTTTGTACTTTTACTCATTTTTTGAATGCAATATTCCATTACCTGTCTGGTGATGGAATATGTTTACGGTCCAGCAAAGTAATACAAGCAAAGATTGGTGGAGACCAAAACAGAGTATAAGGTAGCTGAATAATGCCTCATTCACACCAACGCAACTCCGGTTCAAGCCCCGTGCTAGAGCTTATCAGGTTCAGAACCGGTTCTTCGGTTTAGCTCCGGCTCTTTTCACAATGCCCAGAGTCCGACTGGTGCTGCGTAATTGCGTCATCGTTTGCGTCATGACGTAACCGTTTGCATGCCTGCTTCATAAAGCCAAACCGCGCAAACCCCTCAGAGCTGACACCGACAACAACAACAATGGCCGATTGTGCTCCAGCTTCCTCTGTATCTCTTCGGAAGACCAGATTCCCAGTAGGTAGCTGGTCTCTTCAGTGGACCACTGCTGCTTGTTAAGTTTCTCCATTGTTGTGTACAAACTGGATAAAACGCGGGCTTTTTGTTGTTGTTCAGGAGTTGATTCCACCCCTACAATTTTTTGGTGCTTGAAACGAACTAGATTCCGGAGCTAAGAGGCTGCTCCGCTGCGGTGTGAAGAGGAAAACCCGGTGCTTTTCAAGCTCCAGCTCCGAACCGGCCCTGAAACACCGTTGGTGTGAATGAGGTAAAAGTATAGTTGACTTACATGCATCAGGGGACCAGATCCATCTAAGCTGCATGTCAGTTGTGTGCATCACCTTTTAGTGTCCCCGTTTCCGTAGTGTTTTGAGCTTCATGCAAGTTCATGTGTTCTTTTACTAAAGCAAATCTTGAATGCAGGACAGGCAATGGAATATTTTAATTTCAGTGCAGCAACAGCAATATAAAGATAAGCAACATATATGAACACTTTACACTGTACACACACAGAAATTAAGACTGGGGAGGCTGTGTGCATTAGTTATCTGCTTTTTAATTGCACTGTGTGGGGACTGTGTTGTCTCACCAGATGACACTGGCTTTTATATGTACCTGTGTTATTCATGTTTTATTATCTTTGTGTTTTAAAATGCCATTTTATAATATGTTTCTGCTGCTCTATTTCTTAATGCTCTTAATGTCTTTCATTTTTGTAAAGCACTTTGAATTGCCTTGTGTTAAAAGGTGCTTTATAAATAAACGTGCCTTTCCTTTCCTTCCACTGTAAACAGCCTGCCACTACATCAGGCCCTCTGTGTTGAGAGAACCTGAGTGCCATTAACACATATCAAAGGCTCCATAACAGCTTCTTCTCTGCTCGTTCCCTTCAGACAGCTCTCTGCAGGTTATTCCCGAGTGCGACTGCACACTGTTCGTGTGCGTGTCACTGACTAATTGGACAAAGCACTGGCTGCTGGGATACATGCACTATCAGCAGGATGCAGGCGCTGGCTTCTAGCAGCAATTAGCTCACAGTGAGACTCTGCGGGAGCTGCCGTCCCCCCCGGACCCTCAGCCTCACCCTCCCACTGCTCTACTGCCTACTGGGAGTTATAGGCTCATACAGGGACAAGGATTTCACAGGTTTCAGATTGGTTTGGATTTTAAGTTTTGATATCTTACAATATTATCACAAATGATTAATATTCAGTACATAGGGGTGCAAATGTTCGGATCTTCTTTAGTCGATTGTGTGCTAAAGACCAAGTGGCAAATGATGGCATTAAAACATAGTAAAGTGTGTAATCAGATCTAATTCTTAATTAGAAATATGTTCAGCTGACTCCTTCATCTTCTTTAAATATTTTCACTTCAGGTACTGTAAACCAAGAAGACAGTCATCATGCATTTTCTGCAGCTCCATCAAACAGTACAGAAGCTAGTATAACAATAACGTCTAAAATAAAGAACTTCATGTCTTCTTTTCACCCTGCAAACTTATGTTATTCCCCAGTCTATGGGAACCAGGACACAACATAAAAATGTGAATTCCCCACCCTTCTCACTCCCAAGAAATACTCAGTGACACCGAAAATCACCTTTAGTAGTTTAATGAATGCTTCTGACGTTAGACAAAGCCAACATAACAAACAAAACGTTTGTACAAAAGGACCTTAAACTTACCTAACAAAACAAATAAAATAAAATACAGGCATCTCACCTTACTCCTACCAAAAAACAGGAGAAAACAGGATTCAAACAAAAGGGCTTCTCACTCCTACTTTAAACTCAAAAGCATGTCACCAATCTGAATACTTAAAACGGTACAAAGGTTACTGCTTACTACAATGATCAACTTTGCCTCACAGGCCTACATATCTACAGGGGTCTGAAAACACACAGTATGCTGACTGTTAGGAGCAGAAGAGGAAGAGAGGGTCGAAGGACTGCCTTGCTGCAGCTCAAATAGCCTGGTGCCTTCAGGTGGACCAATCAGGCATTAGGAGGCAGCCGATCTGCTAAGATGAACCTCCTCACTCACACACCCACACACACACACTCAGGAGTAGTTTTCTTCTGCTTCGGCCATCATGTTAAATACAGAATCACTGACCAAACACATGTGATAGCAGGGTCTGCTGAGCGTGAAATAGACCTCGATGTGGCCTCGTGTCACCTCCTCAGGAGAGTTGGAGGTTATCAGGCCACAGCAGTTGGAGCGCTTATAAATCACAGAACGACCCCCTTGAACACAGCAGCAAGCAGCCGAGCCGGGTCAATAAAGACACATGAAATATGAGCAGGGGGAAGTGGAGGTCAGATCTGAGTCTGTGTGTGTGTGTGTGTGTGTGTGTGTGGTGTGTGTGTGTGAGTGTTTGTGTGCCTGTGTTTGAGAGAGAGAGAGTGTGTGTGTGTGTGTGTGTGTGTGTGTGTGTGTGTGTGTGTATTTGTGTGGGTTTGTATCAGAAGGATCCATGTCAAAAGACACAAAAGGCCTTGTAGCAGTTAATCAGGAATGTAACAAAATGCACATCACTTAATTGTATTTCCCCTTTTTCGTTTTTTTTTTTCTAAATGGACTGTTATTAATACATGATACATGGACTGTTATTAATACATGATAAACGTACTGCATTTATATAGCTTTATATAGTTTCCAGTATTTGTAACCCTTCAAAGCGTTTTTTCAGATGAAGGTCAGCATTTAACCATTTTCACACATTCAGAGAGGTATGCCCTGCTCAAGGGAAGCTAACATTCACACACATTCACACACTGTTGGCCTTGTCATCGGGAGCAGTTTTTAGTTCATTATCCTGCCCAGGGACGCTTCTACATTTTGACATCAGGGCCTGGGAATCAAACCACAGACCTTGAAATTGTAAGACCACCATCGACCTCCTGAGTCAAATACCCTTTTTTCTGTGTTTGGTTTCATTCGTACAAATGTATTTATGTACGTATGAGTATATATTCAGGGGTGCATGTGTGCATAGTTAAAGATACAGTAAATGTCCAGATTATCTATTTCTTTATGATGGACAATCAATTACTCACAATTAGTTTTCTTTCTACTCTCTTTTTTATTCTCAACGTCAATGTAGGTTGCATTCAATTGTCAACTGTGAGCATGAATGCTAATGAACCTAAACTAAATGTAATCAAATTTCAAATCAAAACTCGCCCTTTTAGAACTGCTTTTAATCTGTAATTAATGTTGTGTTTTATATATTTTAAGTTTGTTGTTTTATGTTTTTCTGAATTTTTACTCTGTAAAGTGTATTTGAGTTTCAAGAAAAGCGCTCTATAAATAAAATGCATTATTATTATTAATGTTTTAAAACTATAGGTAATTCGTATGTATTTACACTTTTTAACAAGCTATATTATTCTTAACTTTGTATTTACTTAACCCTCCTGTTGTCATAACTTTTTTGTTTTACATTTGATTGCATTAAGGCTTTATGATATCCTTCACGGTAGACGTTTGAACATGTGAAATTGCTGATCACCACACTGTAAAATATTACCATGATTTCACAATATTTAGCTGTAATATTTTACAATAAATTACTGTTTTACCACTTTACAGTCTTTACCTGTAATGTTCACAATATAACACTGTAATTTAGAATTTCACAGTGAAATCAATACAGGCACAGTTAATTAATGTGAATGTACAGGATAAATGATTACCAGGATTTCAAAACATGTTACTGTATTATTTCATAGTAAAATACTGTATTCAGACCATCCTCTGTGATAACACAACAAATTAAGTGATTTTCTTGCTTTTATCACTCTTGCTTGGCTTTAAATACTAATTTCTTTCTTTGGTGCAGGTTTTACTTAAATTGAAAGGGGCACTGCTGCATGCCTTAAAATAAACGATGCAACATATAAATCTATGTAAAATTGTTGTCTTGGCTTAGTGTTTTCAGGTGCTTCCCGGGCATTAATCCTGAGACGGGCTCGAAAGCCAAAAAGAGGAATGGCAATTTAAACCCCCTTGTCAGCACATTCTTCAGAAAAACTGTTGACTTTGAGTGGATGTCTGTGTAGACATGTGTTAAGTGCTCCCCTCCTTGTTTTCGCTTCTGTCTCCCTGGCTCCGCCTCTGCCCAGGTGCACCAGGGTTGCGTTCCAATAGTCCATTTAGCTTAGGAACCTTCCTAACCAAGTTAAATGACCCGGAAGTACGTCAGTGGCAGCCATGTTAAGTGCCGTTCCAATTCTCCAAATGAAAGGAAAGGAGGTTTCAAACTTCCTTTATAACCTCCTTTAGCTTAGGAACCACTGGACCTCCCTTACCGAAAGGAGATGAGAAAATGCTGCCCCACAATGCCTTGCAGTCGCAGCATTTGCGTCACACAACAGTCGGCCGTTCACTGAAACAAACGATTATGACGGAGAAATTATATCATGAAAGTTACGGTCCTTATTAAGCATTTTAAAACGTATGTGGTAAGTTGCCAAAGTGCTTTGTTTTGAACGTTCATCAGTATTATAATCAAAAAGAGAAATATGAACGTTAGTTTGTACTGAAATGATCAAATAAAGTCAACATTTCACTGAGCTGTGTGGGGTTTGTTCAACTTTTAAAAGATGTTTGAATGGTGATGTACACAGTGATAGGTGTTAAGGACTAACGTTTATAATAAATACATTTGTATTGATTTTAAGATATTTTCATACAATCATACGTATTGGGATCATTTGTATTAAGTGAACTCCTTCACTTGGGGTAAGGACTCATTCCCTACTTGGAGTGGACAGTCCATCGGTTTTCTGCTGAGAACCATGGCCTCAGATTTGGAGGTGCTGATCCTCATCCCAGCCGCTTCACACTCGGTTGCGAACCGATCCAGTGAGTGCTGAAGGTCGCAGACCGATGAAGCCATCAGAACCACATCATCTGCAAAAAGCAGTGGTGCAATCCTTAGTCCACCGAACTGCAGACCCCCTCCCCAGACTACGCCTCGAAATCCGATCCATGTATATTACAAACAGGATTGGTGACAAAGTGCAGCCCCGGCGGAGGCCAACCCTCACCTGAAATGGGTCCCGACTTACTGCCGAGGACCCGGACACCGCTCTCGCTTTGGGAGTACAGAGATTGGATGGCCCTGAGTAGAGACCCCCTCACCCCATACTCCCGCAGCACCTCCCACAGTGACTCCCTGGGAACCCGGTCATACGCCTTCTCCAAGTCTACAAAACACATGTAGACTGGATAAGCGTACTCCCAGGCCCCCTCCAGGATCCTTGCGAGAGTAAAAAGCTAATCCGTCGTTCCACGACCAGGACGGAATCCGCATTGTTCCTCCTCAATCTGAGGTTCGACAATCGGCCTGACCCTCCTTTCGAGTACCTTA
>NW_011368048.1:0-7433 GCF_000735185.1 Notothenia coriiceps | reverse complement strand
TCCACTGAGGTAGACTCCAACAACGAAGCACCCAACCGGGGACTTGTGAGTATCCCCACACCCGCCCGGTGCCTCACACCTTGAGCAACTCCGGAGAAGAATAGAGTCCAACCCCTATCCAGAAGTAAGGTTCCAGAGCCGACGCTGTGCCATTTTCGTTCCTACCCTCACCTATGGTCATGAAGGATGGGTCATGACCGAAAGAACGAGATCGCGGGTACAAGCGGCCAAGATGGGTTTTCTCCGCAGGGTGGCTGGTGTCTCCCTTAGGGATAAGGTGAGAAGTTCGGTCATCCGGAGGGACTCGGTGTTGACCGCTCCTCCTTTTCGCGTCGAAAGGAAGACAGTTGAGGTGGTTCGGCACCTAGTTAGGATGCCACCTGGGCGGCCTCGCCTAGGGAGTGTTGTTCCAGGCATGTTCAGCTGGTAGAAGGACAAGGGGTAGGACCTAGGACCAGATGGAGGGATTATATCTCTTCGCTGGCCTGGGAGCGCCTTGGGATCCCCCAGTCAGAGCTGGTTGATGTGGCCAGGGAAAAGAAAGTTTGGGGCTCTCTGCTGGAACTGCTACCTCCGCGACCCGACCACGGATAAGCGGGAGAAGATGGATGGATGGATGTATTAATGTGGACCGGAGGGAGAGGGTGACGAGCATAAATTTAACTTTCCTTTTTTATTTCAATTACAACTTTGGTCATGAAGAATATGTTTCTCTGTTGTCCACGTTCATAAAGCATAAAACAACAGCATCAGAGCACGGTGCAGCTGTAGTTTCCATAGTTTCCCCACATCAGCAGACGCACACAATGACGGTTGCTGGCGCATCATAAACACGTCAGATAGTGAAAGTGCATTCGGATTCTCTAAAATACCGCAGTCTCTTCTCCTAAATCCTTTTGAATTCTCCTATCCACTATCCCTTAACCCCGTGATGTTTCATTCAGAGGTCAAGGAATAGGAGATAGGGTTAGAATTTAGGAGCTGATTTTTGGATTATCGCAACGCAACCCTGGTCTGCCCCTGGCTCCGCCTCTGCCCAGGTGTTCCAAATTCTACTCAGCCGTGTGTATATATAAAGAGAAGCTGGAGGAGAAGGATGTCTCGCCTATCCTAACGCCGGAGACACTGTCATTAGAATACCTCTTTGCCATTTTGAGCTGTAGGTCATATTTTTGCAGATGTGTTTATATTTAGCCTGGAGGACCTGGTAGTCCAGTTTTCGCGGCTTTATTTTTTTTCCACATAGGGTTTATATTTGATTTCTGGTTGGGGGGAGCTCTGGGTCCTACGGTCTGTGGTGTGGCTGGCTCGGGTTCCCTCTTTCTATTTGTTCCTTTTGGCCGTCCTCCAGACCTCTTTCCCATTTCGCTTGTGTGAGCAAACGGCTGATTATCAATAAATGCTCGTTACAACTACCGCGGAGTAGGCTAGAGGTTGGGGCCGTAACAACATTTCCAAGACACTGTGAAATGTACTTTGCACTTCAATGGAGTAATAAAAATGGGCATTTTCTTTGTTTTTCTTTGTTGATTGAGCTGATTGAATTGTGTAGTTATGGTACAATCCCAGTCAAATTTACAATATGATCGTATTATTTAGATTTGTATATTTACAGTAAATGACTGGCTACTGTGTTACATTACTTCTACAGTAATAGTGTGAACATACAGGTAATTACTGTAATTTATGTGCAGCAAGGTACCATAATACCACAGCTCTGTACTGCTATATCACAGTAAATCCATGGGCATGGCAACTGTAAAGTCACAGTATTTACTTGTTTATTCTAATTTACTGTAAAATATATACAGTAAATTACTGTGAAATATTTACAGTCAATTACTGTGAAATCCATGCAACTAGTAGCCAGTAATTTACTGTAATTTTACAGCCAAACATTTTACAGTGCACTTTCATAGAAACCTGGGACACGCAGTACATGTTCAGTGTCTATTCTTTGTATATTTACTGCAGTTTTTCATGTATACCAGTAGTCTGATACAATATTTACAGTTTGAAAGGGTGTTAAATGAAATTTGGTGATGATTAATGGTTTTTGTGTTGATGTAATAGCAGTTAAAACAGGACCGGTCAAATCTGACCGCGAACACCAAAGTAAGGGGGGGAAACAAAGGCAATAGGAGGGTTAATAGTGCTGCTCTGTTTCTCAATATTGTAATTGTACGTGTGTTAAATGTGTCTTCTCAGTATAGCAGACCCCATTATGCATGTCAGCCCTCTCTTTTACTTATCCTGACCCGTGCTAGCTGTTTTCCCCTGCTCTCATTCTTTATACCAAGTTACGCTATCCAGGTCCTTCATACTGCTCTTTGCTAACTAAGCCCCCAGATATACTGTATACTGGTACAGCAATTTTTTTATCTCACTGTGTTTACCTTAGAACTCCTGATAAATCATTGAAATTAAGATGTTAGTTTATCATGAGTTAAAGCAATATATTTAGGTTTTCTGGTACATTTTACACCCATTTATGAAATATTCCTCTTACATTTCAAGAGTTTCAGCTTTATTAAACATTGTATCATCATCTACGCTAAGAATTAACCTTCTATCTTCCTTTTGTCAAAAATCTATTGTATGTGCGGCTCGTTGTCCACCTTTGAGAGGCTGTATGTAATGAGGAGCTGGCATCGGACATTTTAAAAGCTACATGTACTCAAACACTGTTAACACATTGAGAAGCAGTTGGATGATGAGAAACTGGATACTCTTTGTCAAAACATTATATTCGTGCTAAGTCCACCCTGGAGTGGTGTCGCTGCACTGTGGTCTCCCCCTTCAGTGTTGGAGTTAGAGGATGTTAGGGGTTACAATAAAGCACGCTGCAGTGTCTTTCTCTCTACTGAAGATAGTTTGGCATTGTAGAAAAACAGATCACTGAAACCATGATCAATTATCTCTGCCTCCTCTGATGACCTCGATGAATTCAGCCATCTGATATCAATGAGGTTGGATCGATACATGTGTTTGCACTAGTTGATGAACGTTATTGAATTTGTTTGCCTGCTGTTAATCCTCTCAGGAAACCGGACCTCCCCCTACTATCCAAACTAAAGACATGATGTACGTGGATTAAATAATACGATCATAACTCTCTGGCCCAGAGGTTGGTGACAAAGGGTGGATTTTTATTCAAATACATACAAAAATAGTGAAAATGAATTAAGGAATTAGTACAATTCCAAGCAAAATACATGTAGAGGTTATCAAAAGTCTGGAAAACTCTTGTTTGTCTGCAGCAGGACATGTATTTATTGCTTATTTCATTATTTTATTCAACTTCTTGCGGGGATGGTTAGTCCTGAGCTTTCTTTTTGGTCCACCTCTGAGTTTATTTGTTGTTTTATTTTGAAAAGTTTTTGCGCCTGTTTTTACTTCCTGTCTGTGTGTTTTCCCACCCATTGTATTTCCTTATTGGTTCCACCTGTTCATTGTTAGCCCTGCAATGAACCTGCTCTCCTGTACACCTGCACTTATCCCCTCATTAGTTCTGCTCGTGTTTCAATTTTTTCTTTTTTTTTTCTCATTGTCGTGTTCAGGAATGTATTTTTCACTCTGACTGCCCTCACCATCTCATGAGATACATTTTGATGAGTAAACATACTGTTCATAACTTGACAAGTGACCATTTATTTGGTGTATATTGAAGAGATTTAACATGGTGGCTTTGGTACAAAAACAGAACATTAGGATCAAATCAAAAATGATTAGAAATCTGAAGGTCCATCACCAGTGTGATATCATTCCCAGCAACAACATCTGTATCTTTTTACAAAGGGTGAAGGAGGAACCATCAAAAATGCACAGCAGAGATAAGCCAACGATTGTAAAGACTAAACTCCAAGGTAAGGTCTTTAAATGTCTGGTTTTGTCAGTCCAAAAATAGTCACTTAAATCTGATATAAAACAGAGGAAAGCAGCAAATCTCAATATTTGAGAGGCTGAAAACAGCATTTTCTGCGATTTTGCACACACTCCAGAATTTGGCTTTTCTTTTAAAATCATTTTGTGAAATTCTCACTGAAGAGACTTGCAATTACTTGCCCTAGACTTCTGCTTTCAGACGTAGTTAATTATGAAGTTATTACCCACATCCGATAATAATCCAATGCAGAGGCAATCATGTAATATAATGCATTATTTTATATATATTAAATATGTATATATGTATTTTGATATAGTCTTAAAGTTACAACCGGCCCTTTGAGTGCAACCATAATTCCTACGTGGCCCGTGATGACATTGAGTTTGACACCACTGCATTAAGCTATTGAACTTTAGGGACCATAGATTGTACACTACCCCTTATGGTGCATTGTAGGATCACTTGAGTCCCACATGGGTATAACAAATCTCACCATTCTGTTGACTACATATAGTGAACCGGAAATGAGTGTGGATACAGCTTTTGGATATTTAACATTGAAAAACTACAAATCCCATGAAGCTTTGATACTTCTGTAGCTAAGACCTAACAATATGTTTATTAAAGGCTAACCTAATATCTCTGTGAGATTGACAAGGTTCTCAAAGTGTAGGTGATGTAATGAATTAGATAGATATTTATTTATGGACTTAAAAATATCATGGTATTATGAAAATACGTTAAGCATTATAAGCAAGTGAAACAAGCTAATCCCAGGCGTGTTTATGGCTCTATTCAAATGATTATTTGATTATTAAAAGTGAGCTATAATAATTGAATAGCACACAGCGGTGCTATAAATAGTATTAAATACACATATTCATAAAATGCTTTCATGCAGTGTAGAACTATTGACACATTAATAACATATTTACAATAATCCAACACCAGAAGTTCAATTTTATGTGTGGTTGTTAACAATATTCACAAATAGAAGCACAAGAATAGATCCTATAATTAAACTCACATGTGCAGAATATGTTAAATATAAGTGAAGATGGTTTCATTGGTGCCGCTGCAGTCACATTCATGGAGTTTGTGTGTGTGAACACGTGGAGATGATATTTGCACCGTCAGCCCGTCACTCTGCAGCTGTGATTGGCTCCAGCAGAGAGGATTCCCAGTGAAAGGCCGCCATTGCAAAAAGTCTTTGTTCTGCTTTATCCCCTCGCTTTGACTTCCAAATGAAGCTCTAAACTTCTGACACCCAGTGGCTCATGGGAAAGAACGGTCAACGGAAGCTGTTTTCCATCAGTGGGAATGAGGCAGCGTTCGCCACATGTCTGGGCTGAAGGTTCCTCTTAGAAACAGCTTAGGGAACCATGGAGAACAGCATAAATACAGCCAACAGGTGCAAATTAAAAGACATGAACTTAAGTTATTTTGAAGGGGTATTGGGGATCTTCACCACTGGGACGTCCTCTGCAGACCATTTCCCTGCAGATGAAGAAGAGAGAACGGTTGTTAATCAAACAGCACATTATTGGATGCAGATGACAGCGCCACTGAAAACCAGTGTACAGTGTTATATGGTTAGCTCTGAAAAGCTTGAGTACAGCAGCTTGGAGTCAAACAGTTGTGACCAATGATGTGTCTGAAATCAAAGTGGCTTTTTTGGGTTTCTAAATAATTTGCACACAAATAATCACCTTATTTAGCAAAACATTTAGTTTCCATTGTATCAACACTAGCTGTCAAACAATCCATTGTTCTGAATACATGTATTTATTCAAAGATCAATGATCCGATATCATTGATTCAAAGTGAAAACAACAAAAACTTTTATTTTGAAATAATGAAAGGAATGTATTCTTTCTGCCTAAACACAGTGCAATCCAACAGACTTCTGTTATAAATTGTCTTTTTGTTTAAGTATATTTTGTGGATAGTAACCTAATTTTGATAAATGGGCACATTTTGTGATCTAAAAAATCCCCTTAAAATTATATATTTTTAAGAAATATTGAGTAAATACAAATATAGTATACATGGAATGGTGATTGGGTTATTAAGACACAGAATGAGTTTGGTGAAAAAGAAAAATCCATTTGACTAATTCTTAAGGAAAGATTTGGCTAAATATGTCTGTCACTGTAATTGTAATAAATCTGGCTCACATTGAAATCTGCTTAAAATTGACTACAGCTTCTGTCCTCCGGAAATAAGAAAACCATACTCTTCAGAGCCACCTTAAAGCATGAAGTTGAGGGTTTAAAACTCAAAATGTAACTTTTCAGGTTAAAAAACAAATAACAGACTTAAAAAAGGAAATGGTCTGAACAGAGAGATACAAACACTGCAATATGACCTACAAATGCAATCCTTTTCACCAACATTTTTCTTGCATTGCAGTCAGAAAACAGATGGAAAAGTACATGGAGTCCAAGTAGCATATTAAGCAGATAAGGTAAAAGAGAAGAGGCCTTAAAATAGTGAGCTCCACAAGGTAAGAAAAAAGAAACCCCAGACAAAGAGGTGATTCATAGTGAACCTGTAGGAGAAGTTGCTATGGATACTGAGAGGTGGACATGCACAGAAGCAAGGGAACAGAAAGCATCTGGAGGTAAGCGAGTTGATAAGGAGAAACAAAGAGAGGCGTGGGGGGGTTCAGGGTACCACGTACGCTGTGTCCGTTTGTGTGTGCGGTGCTGCTGCTGTCAGTGCGGGTCGAGGGGGTGCTGCTCCCGCTGTTGGCTGCTGAGCTGGCTGAGGCTCTGGGGATGATCATGTCATAGGACACATCCGGAGGGTGCTGCACAACAAGGGCCAGTACACAAACATTCAGAGACCAGGATGGGAAAGAACATTTTTTGGAAAGACCTCCACGAAAATAGTGTACTGAGTCAGTTTGGATGTTTGGTTGTATGAGAAAATGTATTCATATTCAATGTATTAACTACAGTAGATGAAGGTTGACACGCCCCCAGTTTAGAAATCAGACAGAAACAAAGTGATGCACAGCTTTTGACATAGGCACAAGCGACACAAATGATGACGTACAGGCTATATTGATAACATTTGACTGCTTTACCGTGATGACAGACAGTCAAACTGAAGCCGTTTCATCCATCTTTACTCTCACCATTGCCACCAGGGTCCGTTGAATGTAAGGGATCATTTAACCATGCAGAGCAAAGGAGCAGCCAGTCTACCACTGCCTCAATACGTTAGATTGTTTGGTTGCTTTGGTGAATCCGAACTGACCAAAATCATACAAAAACACAAACAATACTATCGATTGAGTCAGCGTAAGACCCCAACGTCCATGTTCTGCAAAGATAACTGTTGTCTATTACCAGTGTTGGGACTAACGCGTTACAAACTAACGCGTTACTGTAACGCAACTACCTTTTGCGGTAACTAATAACGTTACTAGTTACCTATTCCCATTAAGTAACGCCGTTATAGTTACTGTGATTTAAATGGGTGCGTTACTGCGTTACATTATGTGATGGAACTGAACCGAATCTCCCTGCGGATTTAACTT
>NW_011368047.1:2683-14875 GCF_000735185.1 Notothenia coriiceps | reverse complement strand
CTAATAGTAATTAGAAATTATCCTGCGGGCCGAAATTAAATCCACCAAGGGCCTGATTTGGCCCCCGGGCCTTGAGTTTGACACCCCTAATCTAAGCCATGTTTTCATCTTTGTGATGATGCACTTCTATATAGCTTCAAGAGGATTTAGCTGAAGAAGTAGAATCATTTCCTCAACCCTTCCTCCTTTATCAGGACAAACATTTAAAACCAACAGATACATGTTGTACCGGACAAGAAGTGGATGACAATTGTAATCCTTACAGTAAAAGCTGTCTATATAGTTCAATAGTAAAAGGTTCAATATATGTCTTTGAGATGAAGTAGGAGTATAACGTTCAACACATTGAAAAGTAAAGTAGCTACTAGTAGCATACCTCAAATGATCGGTGGGGTGGGTAATTCACTTCAGATACACTTTTTGTTATATTCCATGGAGTGCTCTTAACATCCTGATAGCAATGAATATATTAAATGCTTTGACAATAAACCACATTAAAAAATGTCATCTGTGGAAGCCGTGGTGCTGTAAAAAGCACGACCAATCATCTGAGCCGGCCCGGCTAAAATAACTGGATGGCCTACCTGCCTGTCAGCCTTCCATCTGTGCACAAACTTATCTCGTGCCCTCATTGGTCATGTGCGCGTTCGTGTGTGTTGGAGGAGGGGCTCTGTAAGGAAGTGGCAGATCTTTTCTGGTTGTGTATTTTCAAATTCTAGCGCCCTCGAGCTGGTTTCTCCATTCTTACCCACCCTACCTTTAAGTACAGTACTTGATTAAATGTACTTATTACAATCCACTGCTTGAGCAGAGACAGTCTGTTATTCGGTAACTTTTATTCATGTATTTTCTACCTGTCTTTTATATTAGCTTGTTTTAATGTTTATTTGATTCTCTTTGGTTTTTAATGACTGTTTTTGAAAGGACACTATTTCTTAATGCTCTCAATGTCTTTCAACTTGTAAAGCGCTTTGAATTGCCTTGTGTTGAAAGGTGCTGTATAAATACACTTGCCTGTACATCTTTTTCTTGACTTTTGCTATGCAATATGTAGCTCTTTGAACACTGGTACATTCACATTATGTCGAGACACACATACATTAATGTTTAATCTCATGCCACTATGATTCTCTAACATCATAATTAAGTTAAACATGTATACATCTGTATTTTTAGCATTTATAAATGAAACTTAAAAAAGAAAAAAGTCCCACTTCCTAAAATTAATTGAAATCAACTTCTTGATAAACTTCCCTTTTATTCCAAAAGTTTCTCAAAATAAAAATGTAACCACATAGATTTTACTTCCTGGTTTTATTTTGGAAATCCTCAAGCGGAGGTCCTGTTTTTCTCTCACACTTGACGGCTGACTTGGCGGAGGGAGAGCTAGCGGAGGGAGACGCAGCAGCGGTGGTAGTGTAGTGGTTGTTCACCTTCTCCAACAAACAGGAAGCACTGCGCTCCACCTGCGAGACCTGCGTGCTGCGTGGAGAGGAGGAGGCACTCTTTCTGTGCGTGAAACTACTCCATCGTGGAGAGAACACTTCAACTTTCCTCTGTCTGTTCCCATTCTCCAACCACCTCACCACCACAGGGTCTGAAGGTAAGTCCGCACTTGTTTTTCTCTTTTAATGTGGATTACTTTTCATTTACCGAGTGGTGGGCACGTCAAGACAAGCTCTGTTCATCAAGCTGCCAATTTAAACATGTCAACATAATGCATCCTTAAAGATTGAACCAATGGAAGAACTGTACACAAAATATAATATATGATACAAATGTCAGAAAGAAAGTCCTGAATTTCAAAACTGTGTTTGTCTACAGCAAAATGCGTGTTGAAAAGTAACTAAGTACATGTTAAAGTAAAGTAATACTCTGCGTAGGAGAGCATAACTTGTGCAAAGCTATAGCACGCACATTTTATTTGCACATTTACAGCCATAATTTAGATGAAATAAATCTGTTGGGATCGTTTTATTGGTTATTGGCATTACTGGTCTCATATAGGCGATGGCAACGAGCATCCAAATAATGAGTTGCAATTTTTATGAATATTTCGATTTTTTTTCCCTAGTAAGTATAAGCCGAATAAACCACACAACACTGTTTATTTGTTTAGGTTTTTAACATTGTTTGAAAAAAGTTGTTTACTTCAGTTAATAGCAGAGAAACTACAAACTCTGTACATTTTGACCCTGAGTTGGTTCAGTGTTCCCCCATCACAGAACAACATGGAGCATTCCGCAGTGATTAGCCAATCAAATGAGCTGCTTAACTGTCTGTGGAGTTTTTCGTAGGATTGTGTGTTAAATTCTTCCATTTTGACTACAAGGACCGAAGCAAGTTTAGCGCTTTTTTTGTCAGCTTCGTCACAGCTCATACCCTCTAAACTTGGACTTTTTGTAGCCTCGTAGTTATTTAATAAAAGTCAAGATGTCCTCTGAGAAGTTTCATGTGACAGACTGATACTAGTCTGCAGAGGGGGGAGAAGTACTCTGATCTTGTACTTGAGTAACAGTAGAAGTACTCAGATCTTGAGTAAAAGTGGAAGTACTCAGATCTTGTACTTGAGTAAAAGTAGAAGTACCAGAGTGTAGGAATACTCTGTTACAGTAAAAGTCCTGCATTCACAATGTTCCTCAAGTAAAAGTAGAAAAGTATTCTCATCAAAATATAGTGAAAGTAGCGACAGTAAAAGTAGTCATTGTGCAGATTGGTCCATTTCAGAATAATATATATGATATGTTTTATAATGATTGATCATGAAAGTGTTCTCAAAGCTGGTAAAGGAGCAGCTAGTTTGAATGACTTTGTATACTGCAGGGTAGCTTGTGGATTTACTCCAGGTGGAACTAAAGTCTGATTTAACACTTGATTATATTTCACATCATTCATCCACATCTGTAAAGTAACTAAAGGTATTAAATACATGTAGTGGAGTAAAAGTACACCATTTACCTCTGAACTGTAGTGGAGTAGAAGTACACAGTAGCAAAACATGTAAAGTACAAGTACCTCAAAATTAAGTACAGTAGTTATTTTAACTGCCTAACTAACCTAAGTATGAAGTAGCAAAAAACAACTCAAAGTACAAGTATCTCTAAATGTTATTTAAGTACAGTACTTGAGTAAATGTACTTAGTTACTTTACACCACTAATCAAGAACTGTACCGGTACAAATGTGAGGTTGTTGGACTGAAATACTTGTACTTAAGTACCATTCTAAATACAGTACTATTTTTACAGGGTAGTATTAGTACTTTGACTTAAGTATCTGAGTACTTCTTCCACCACAGGTCACAGCCTCTTGGACTTTGTCTTGTTGTTATTTAATAAAAGTTGAATTAGAACTGGGAGGGATGAACCCCTCTGTAATGGTCTCACATGCAGAGCACACACACAGTGAAATGTGTTCTCTGCTTTTAACCCATCTTAGTACCAGGAGCTAGTGTACAGTGCCAGGGGAGCAACGGGAAGGGGGGTGTCCGGTGCCTTGCTCAAGGGCACCACGGCAGGGCAGGAGGTGAACTGGGACCTCTCCAAGTAGCAGTCCACACTCCATATTTTAGGTCTGGTCGGGGACTTGAACCGGCGACCCTACAGCTCCCAGTCCAAGCCCCTACAGACTGAGCCACTGCCGGAGTGGTTCTTTGAGAAGTTTTGCCTTTACTTGAATTGAAGATCAGTCTTCACGGTATTGAGATCCTCTTGATCCTTTCTAATGATCCATAAACCCGAAAGTAATTTTAAAGGATGATTAGGACATTACTCCTAAATGTGTCACCGATGACTACTGTGTATCTTTTATAAGTGTTGAGAAATGGAACAGCCAAACAAAGAGGATATGAAACTTTGAAAAGTGATTCATTTAGTCCGACTTTCTGCCATTTTTACATTTCGCTCAGATCTTATTGAGAGAGTCAACACAGACAGGCGGCGCGTGAGGCTCAGGTTTGGGAAGGCTAAATAACTTTTTTGACCTGACGCTACCCGCCTCTGGTGTCTGTAGAAAAGAGATCAACTCAGTCAAAGCACCGCCTGCTGACCAATCAGAGCTCAGCGGAGTTTAAAGCTATCAAGTCATATCACAGGAGAAAGGAAATACAGTTTAAACTGCCGTATGCAGAGAAGACGCTGGCGTGTCACATTTATCATTCATATCAGATCATCAATCAGATCATCGATATAATATCACAATATTTCCTTATCTGAGTCAGCTGAGCCGTATCTGGCCGTGCAACACTCAGTGTCACATACTGTATGCAGAAGTATTATTTTAAGCAACACATTAAGTTGACGAAACACTCGAGACAAATGTAAGTAAAGTCAGATCCACTCGTGTCTAGATGGGGCAGTGATATCATAAACCTGTTGTCCGCTTTCAAACACTCGGTAGTTTATTTATTTTTTAACCAGTTGTTCTGTATTCACCTTGCAGGCTTGTATCCTGGATTATATGTTTAAGTCATGGATGTTTAAAGTTCATATTTATCTAATATTAGTTTACTTTTCATGAATGAAGTGTGACGCTGCGCTGTCAGTACACTTGTCCCTGTTTGTGATTGGTCAAATGTAGCTAACCCCGCCCCTTTCACGTGAACGCGCTCTCAGCTGGAGAGAGAAACCCTGGCTTGATTTACCGAGTTGATAACCAGCGTCGTAGGACCGCTTAGCGAGATCTCGTTTGTTAGGGNAACAGCAGGAGAGGGCTCTTTAAAGTAGAGACACTACATACTGATATACACCTGAACATCAGCAGGAGAGGACTCTTTAAAGTAGAGACACTACATACTGATATACACCTGAACATCAGCAGAAGAGGACTCTTTAAAGTAGAGACACTACATACTGATATACACCTGAACATCAGCAGGAGAGGACTCTTTAAAGTAGAGACACTACATACTGATATACACCTGAACATCAGCAGGAGAGGACTCTTTAAAGTAGAGACACTACATACTGATATACACCTGAACATCAGCAGGAGAGGACTCTTTAAAGTAGAGACACTACATACTGATATACACCTGAACATCAGCAGGAGAGGACTCTTTAAAGTAGAGACACTACATACTGATATACACCTGAACATCAGCATGATACGGTCCCTTTAAGCTAGTGTACTCCAGCACAATGGACTTGCGTAAAATAGTAAAAGCTTTCCCACAAGGTGAAAGAGTCATTGTTTCTTTTGAAATCCAACATGGTGGAGTACAGCCAGTTCAAGGAAAAATAATATCACTGTCCAAATACTGACAGATTGCACAGTGAGTTTCATTTTACCTTGAAAACATGCCGTTATTATAACACCCTGCTGTACTCACTGTAAGAGTCTGAGCACAGAGATGCATGCTACACTGATATTAACTGCTGTAGGACTGATTACTGGCACTAGACATATAATAGTACCTCATCATATCACCACGATATTTGCCCCAGATATATATATATATATACACACATTAAGTTTTAACATTATTTTCCAGTTGAAGTCCTCCTTTTCTCTGTTCATACAGCCCTGTATCGTTCAAGCAGAAGCCTCCTAAACTGCGTTACAAATAAAACATCACTTTTACTACTGTTTAACTTTTTAAGGCCCAGGATGTGGACGTCAGCACACTTGGAAAAAACTTCTTTATTGTTCTCGTGGGACACTTATTTTGAATTCTGCTTTCATTTGAACCCGGGGAGACGCCTGCTTTGGGACTAAATCTGGCTGGGAGTAAATAGCTGCATTGTTGGCTGATTTCTGTGAAGTGACGTCAGTCGGTCTTATCAGTGTTTTCTAACTCGACTTCAGAAGGGGCCTGACAGCAGACCAACAAAGAGCAACCGGTGACTGGAGCCTGATCGAAAAGAAAATATCCAAAAAGATGCGTAACAGTTGGTCAGAAAGCAGCACAGAGTGGCTAATTCTCTTAGGAAATAGCTTTCTCCTTTTGTAACTCTCTCTGCAAGCTTACATTCAGGTTTAAGTACACAGCTGGAAATGTGTGTGAACTGTCAGACATCGACATGCCTTTAAATCACTGTGAGTAGAGGATACTTTGACTATCTTACAGTCAAATCCCTTTAAGGTTATGTGTGTTTTGGTGTGAGTTTTAGATTGATGAACGTGGCTTGTGGCGCAGTGGGTTAGTGCGTTGGTGTTGGGATCAGGGGGTCAAAGGTTCAAACCCCACTGCAGTCAGCATGTCGTTGTGTCCCTGAGACACTTCCCCCCAAATTGCTCCTGTCGGGATTGTCCACAGTATTGAGTATGTAAGTTGCTCTGGATAAAAGCGTCTAACACGTAACATGTCACGTGACGTAAACAATCAAATGTGAAATGTCAGATTGAGTCTCACATGACATGAAATACACAGCCGGCAACAATCGCTGCCATTGAGTTAGGGTTAGGGTGGGAAAGTCATATATCAGGGTACTGAACTTTGTAGGGCTTAGTCTATTAGTCTATTAGTCTATTAGTCTTAGTTTACTCAGATATCTGTAGTCTACAAGTAAATTCTTGCTTTTTCAAACTGAATTACGTATTTCCAAGTAACTTATGTGCCGTAAAAACATGATTTTAGGTTGTGCTTTTGAAGATTTATTTGTAAAAAACAAAGTTGTACATATCTGTTCATTAAGTCAATCATTGTGGCTTAGTTGGGAGAATAGCGGGAAAACCAGTCAACATGTTGAAGCATAATTTGGCCCGACGCTGTACTAAGCCCATAATTGCTCCTATAGCTACGGTATCTTTAAAAAAAAAACTCTCATGTAAATAACAGAATTGTACGAATGTTTGTCGAACGATAGTTTCTTTAGTTGAGGACAGCCCTAGATTCATGTACATTTAAATCATAATCACCAGAAGTAAACCTTGAAACTGTTCACTTTAGATTACTAAATTAATTGGAGTGCCTTTTTTTTTAGGTCACTTTGAAGAGTTACACCGTGGAATACATTTCTAATATTGCCAAAAGCCGCACAGCTCATCAATTTGCAGTGAATCAAAGGCACTTATACAAATGCACACACACACACACACACACACACACACACACACACACACACACACACACACACACACACACACACACACACACACACACACACACACACACACACACACACACCTCGTGTTGCCTGACATTATCCCCACTGACACAGTTCAAACTCTGATTCATAAATCTCTCTCTATTGGTGAGTCATAACCAGAGAGGACATGTACTGTACCTAAAGATGTTTTTACACACTAACAACACTCAAATCCGTCGTATCGCTATTCTCCATTCACACAGGTATGAAACGCAGCTGGCATTGATCCAACGTGTTCTCTGGGAAAGAGGATGGATGAGTCGCTGACATGCCAAAACCTGAATCCACATCACAACAATTATAAGGAGGAAGCCTAACTGTCAATCCCTCATTAGAAGTCAAATTAAAACACTATCTTTTGTACGTCTTTCAAGCTTATGACTATTGCCCAAGCCAAGCTCACTAACATGATTTAAAGATAAAAAGGAACCGGGACAGACGCTGGGAGTGAATTGAGTGAAAACTGTTTAACTGTATTACACAATATGTAGTTTCTTATCGACATGACGACGAAGAAGTATCGGTAGAAAACTGAACTTTTAGACTTTTATTGGTGCCATTTGTGTTCAGTTTCACGTTCAATACAAGTAAGTTAAATCATGTCTTCTTATTATTTAGCAATTAGTTGTATTTTAGCAGTAGGCGTGTGCACTGAAAGCAGCAGAGAAGACGTTTTCTTATCTCAAGAAATACAATATGATGATATATTAAACATGTCGTGCAGCCTTCGTTTTTATACATCAGCTTCATTAGGGGGATAATAAAGCTGGAGTTAGCAGCTAAACTCTACCAAAGATATTTAGTCTGTGTTCAGGGGCGGCGGGTTCTGTAGGCTAAGCCTTCCCAAATATTTGTGTCACTGCATCCTGGTAAAAGAAATATATAATGTATAATGTTTGTGTCTTTGACATTAGCACCTGTGCCCTGCACTACGAAGCCAGTTCAACAGACCCTGGATATGAGACTGCCAAGGCACACNCTTTTGAAATGACCAGCTCACCGAGGTCTACCAACCAAAAATAAAATCCCAAATTGCAAGGGTTGCTGAATAACACGTTTTATTTATACATGGGACAACAGTTGTCCCATGTATAAATAAAACGTGTTATTCAGCAACCCTTGCAATTTGGGATTTTATTTTTGGTTGGTAGACCTCGGTGAGCTGGTCATTTCAAAAGTAGCTCACCACCCAAAAAAGTGTGGGCACCCCTGATCTAAACATTACCCATTGGTGGATGAGTGATGCGTAGCCAGAATGCCCAAAACCGGAAGCTGGGTTGTAGCTCTAATAGTGCTAATAACAGCTAATATGAAATCTCAGTTTTTGACAAAAATTGAATGATGGATTATCAGTAATCATTTCAAAGTGGCACAGAGACATTGGATTAACCTTGAGCAGCGTTCTATGCGTTTTAATCGCATTGAACACAACTTTTGATCAGAAAACAGCAACGATAAGACTTATTTTCCATTTTGGTCCCGTAAAGCTACGTTGTGTGATGTCTGGGTTTGCTTCCCCTGCCGTGAGTTTTGATCTCTCAGCGATGATACTTATACCCCTATAATCTGTGGAATCTCAGCTTGCTAGCTGGTATATTGTTNCCACAACTATGTGCCTCGCCTTCCTTTCCAACCTCTTCCGGTACTTTCCCTCCCTCTCCCTCAGACACCCAGAGGATGGAGAGGTTGAGAGTGCAAGAAAGAGTTTGAGATAAATGGATAGAGAAAGAAAAAAATCAATGGCAAATAAGCTGAGAGAGGGTTAGAGGATGAGAGAANTTATACCCCTATAATCTGTGGAATCTCAGCTTGCTAGCTGGTATATTGTTTGTGCAGATCCGATAAGTAATAAAGTATTTCTACCGTGAGTTCTGTGCTAAGTGCGTTAGCATTTTTCCGCTTAGTGCTAATTAAGAGGCTTGGCGTTAGAGTTGTGTGTTGTTTAACTAAAAATGGTTCATATCGTCAGTTAGAGTTTCTTCCCGTTAAGTGGGTATGCCACATTAATAGGTTGTTAAATATTAAGAAGCCCTGAGACTAGGGCTGCTCGATTATGGCAAAAATCATAATCTCGATTATTTGGGTCAATAATTGTAATTGCGATTATTAAATGCGATTATTCATTGACTTTGAAAACATCAATTTATTGTACTTTAAAACAAATACAAATAATAATTTGAACTTTTTAACTGTTGAATTATACGTTCAGGGTAATCAACTGAAAAACCAATACAAAATAAAATAAAATAAATTATACATTCATATCTACATTTAAATAAATAATATCAAAATAATAAATACCAATACACAAGATCAACAAACATGTTGCAGTGCACTGTCACAACCTGAAAACTCCTTCACATATAGCCAACATTTTGGTAAAACACATTCAACACACATATTCCACTCAGTTAAACATTAAGAGCTGGCCCACCGACATGCTCCAGAAGTAACAGGAAATAAATGTTGAACTACAATTTAAGACCAAATAAAAATGTTTTGGCCACCATGGCAAATGCTGGTAGGGCTGCTCATGTCATCTCTTAATTAATGCTCGATTATGGCAAAAATCATAATCTCGATTATTTGGGTCAATAATTGATATCACGATTATTGAAAACGATTATCCATTTACTTTGAAAAAATACATTTATTGGAGAATTTTTTTTTTAACATGATGTTTTTAACAGTTGATTACCCTGAACTTTAAGCGTAACTCAACTGAAAAACCAAAAAAAAAAAAGTAATAATAAAAAAATAATCGTTTTATTTCGATTACGTTGTTTTCGTAATCGTTGCAAGCCATAATTGTAATTACGATTTTAAAATATGATTAATTGAGCAGCCCTAGCGTGAGTGTGCTATAGTGATGTCACTAGGGCTGCTCGATTATGGCAAAAATCATAATCTCGATTATTTGGGTCAATAATTGATATCACGATTATTGAAACTATTATCCATTTACTTTGAAAATATCAATTTATTTAAAAAAAAAAGGTGTAGTATTCTTTTAACAGTTGATTACCCTGGACTTTAAGTATAACTCAATTGAAAAAACAATGAAAAAAACAATTTATAAATTTTTAAATAAATAATAAAAAAATATATAGTTTTATTTCGATAATGTCGTTTTCATAATCGTTGCAAGCCAAAATCGTAATTGCGATTTTAAAATACGATTAATTGAGCAGCCCTAGATGTCACTATGTTACAGAAAAATGAAACACCAAAAAGTATAATGGAGCCTCTTACTGGCTTTAGCGTATTAAACCAAAGATGCTAAAATAATTGTAAGACAGAATAGAATGTTCAGGGTTTGAACCGAAGTACAGAACAAGAGAAATAATTGGAAAATGTTGATTCTTTTTTGTTTTTAGGGCTAAATATGGAGAATAATTGTCAGCAGTGTGTTGCTGTGTATTGAGCTGATGGTTATTGAGCTGCTGTTTTTTACCTGTTCCTAAGATCTGAGTTTCCGGCTCACTGATTGCCTGCTGTGTCAGAATACAGTTGAATTGAGCAGGGCAAATAGACACTGAGATGTATTTGTTTTACAACACGTTAGAATAAAACGCCCACAGATATATCTTTCAAGAGGTGTGTGTGTACTTGTGGGGACCTAAATCTGTTTACACAGTGACGTGTGGGGACTCGCCTCCCTTATGGGGACAAAATGGAGGTCCTCATGAGGGGAATCATTCATTTTAGGGTGAAGACTTGGTTAGGCATGTGTTGGTTAAGGTTAGGATAAGTCTCGAAATGCATGTAAGTCAATGGAATGTCCCCTAAAGTGATGTATACATGGGATGTGTGTGTGAAAGACTGTTGTCCCTTATATCTTCCCAATTATTACCTTCTTTATTTTTCCTTATCCCTCCACTCTCTTACATTCACACATTTCTGCTGTCACACTTTCAAAGTAATCACACCTGACTACAGAGGTTTGTGTAACATCCTCTTGAAGAAAGGAGTAGTATGAATGCGATTTTGTGTGTCTGTGTGTAAGCTGGCTTTCACAATTTGTCTTCCAGCTTGCATGATAACAAATCTGAGCCCCACAATCTCATCTAGTATAGGGAACATTCCGGATTCACTCAAACTAAGTGCACACTGCTCCTTACTGCTTATTATTATTATTATTATTAAACTTTTCATAGAATTACCATGGCAAGAAAATGTGATCGAGTGCTGATGAAAAGTGAACGGTGTGCTTGACTTCTTCACAGGCCGAGACCTGCACAGGAATGCAGGGAAGGCAGCAGGAAAGAGACGTCATGAGCAGAGAGAAAGAAGTGCAATGCACTAGGGATGGGAACGATTAATCGAATATTCAAATATTCGAAATTATTCAGGTATTCGAATAACTATTCAGGTTTTCGAATATTAGTTATTAATATTTTAATAAATTTTTTTTTTTTTTTTGGGAGGGATGCCTAAGTTGATTACATATTATCAAATTGAATAATTCAATGTATACGACAGTGCCATAGCTAAATGTGTCAGCCGTCTAAAGGTGTTTTCCTTCCGCTCACCGGTTCGCCGTGCATCAGGCGGGCCCCAGGAGCTGCACGGCTGCCTGATCTCTTCATCTCCTCTCTCTCTCTCGGTCCGGCTTATACTTCACTCGCGTTTAGGTCCAAATCCATCGATCTAGCTAGTTCTAGCCTGAATGATATGGCTGCTGCCCCTTCCTACACAGCCCAGATCACGCCAGACTCAAACCTCTCTTATGCCCAAATTGCGGCAAACGGGTTCATGTAGCACAATAACGCGGCTGCTTGGCAACCGTGTGTGGCGGCCAAGGGTACATAGAATTTTGACAGGAGAGATTAGTTTTGCCTGGCTTATTCAACATATTGACCAGTCATCGGGTCGCGGCTTATTATTTTTACACTCTAAGAAGAGTCACTACACAACAGACATGTTCGCTCAAAGGAGTAATGCTGCTGAGAAATATTTCGACCAGGTTGAAGTGAGGCGTTGTAAGGTCAAACTTAATGCCAAATGATAACTTATAAACATGCTGGATGGATATACCTTGCCGGTATACCCGCCAACCTCCGTTCCAGCTGAGAGGGTCTTCGTCTACAGCCTGGCTGATTATG